>NW_017671378.1:135402-224620 GCF_001879085.1 Nicotiana attenuata | reverse complement strand
TTTTCTAAAGGCCCAGTGGATGGTGGAAAGGTTGTCTATCGTACTTGGCTTTCGTAAGAGATTGTCGGAGCTGAGACTCCTAGTTCTTGATTCTGTGCCCGTTGTGAGGGACTTCCCTGATGTGTTTCCAGCAGACCTGCGGGCATGCCGCCGGACAGGGACATTGATTTTGGTATTGATCTGGTGCCGGGCACTAGCCCATTTTTATTCCTCCGTATCGCATGGCACCTACAGGAGTTGAAAGAACTAAAGGATCAGCTTCAGGGGCTCCTAGAATAAGCGGTTCATTCGTCCGAGTGTGTCACCGTGGGGGGCAACGGTCTTGTTTGTGAGAAAAAGGATGGCACAATGAGAATGTGCATTGAACTACAGGCAATTGAACAAGGTGACAGTGAAGAACAAGTATCCCCTGCCCCGTATTGATGATTTTGTTTGACCAGCTCCAGGGGTAAGGTATTCTCTAGATGACCTTCGTTCAGGCCTATCACCAGCTGAAGATTAGGGATTCAGATATTATGAAGACTGCTTTCCGGACGATATGGGCACTATGAGTTTCTGTTTATGTCCTTTGGGTTGACTAATGCCCCAACAGCATTCATGCACTTGATGAACAGTGTATTTGGCCATATCTGGATTCATTTGTGATTGTTTTTATTGATGACATCCTGGTAACTCGCGTAGCCAGGAGGAGCACGCACAGCATTTGAGAGTGGTATTACAGAGATTGAGGGAGGAGAGCTTTATGCAAAGTTCTTCCAAGTGTCGAGTTCTGGCTTGGTTGTGGCTTTCCTGGGGCACGTGGTGTCCAGTGATGGTATTCAGGTTGATCCAAAGAAGATAGAGGTGGTGCAGAGTTGGCCTACGACCGTTCTCAGCACAGAGATTCAGAGTTTTCCTCGGTTTGGGCGGGTATTATTGCCGGTTCGTCCAGGGTTTTTCATCTATTGCTTCGCCTCTGACCAAGTTGACGCAGAAGGGTGCACCATTTGTATGGTCGGACGAGTGCGAGAGAGCTTTCAGAAGCTTAAGTCAGCTTTGACCACGGCTCCAGTGTTGGTTTCTGCCATCAGCTTCAGTTCTTTACACAGTGTATTGTGATGCTTCGAAGAGTTGGGATCGGAATGTGTGTTGAATGCAGGAGGGTAGAGTTATTGCATATGCTTCTCCGGCAGTTGAAGCCTCATGAGAAGAACTACCCTGTGCATGACTTAGAGTTGGCTGCTATAGTTCATGCTTTGAAGATTTGGAGGCACTACTTATATGAGTATCTTGGAGGTATTCACGGAATCACCGTAGTCTTCAGCATCTGTTCAAGCAGAGGATCTTAATTTGAGGTAGCGGAGGTGGCTTGAGTTACTCAAGGACTATTGATATTACCATTCTGTATCATCCGGGGAAGGCCAATGTAGTGGCCAATGCTTTGAGCCGGAAGCGCGTCAGTATGGTAGTTTTGGCATACATTCCAGTTGGGGAGAGCCTCTTTGCAGTTGATGCCAGGCTTTGGCCAATCGGATGGTGAAATTAACATTTCGGAGCCTAGTCGGGTTATTGGCTTGTGTGGTTTTCTTAGGTCTTCCTTGTATAACCGCATTAGAAGAGCGTCAGTATGATGATCCGCATTTGCTTGTCCTTAGGACAAGGTCCAGCATGAATGATGCCAGAGATGTGACTTTTGATGATGATGGCGTGTTGAGGATGCAGGGCCGGATTTGCGTTCCTAATGTGAATATACTTCGGGAGATGATATTAGAATAGGCCCACAGCTCGCGGTATTCCATTCATCGGGTGCCGCGAAGCATGTATCAGGATTGAGGCAGCACTACTGGTGGAGGGAGAATGAAGAAAGATATTATGAGTTATGTAGCTCGGTGTCTCAACTGTCAACAGGTCAAATATGAGCATCAGAGGCCTCGGTGGTGTACTTCAGCGGATGGATATTCCAGAGTGGAAGTGGGAGGGATTACTATGGATTTTAGTGAGTGGTCTCCCTCGTACCTCGAGGAAGTTTGATTCAGATTTGGTGATTGTTAGATCGGTGACCAAGTCGCGCAACTTCATTTCGGTGTGTACTACCTATTCTTCGGAGCGGCTGGCAGGGATTTTCATCCGGGAAATTGTTCGGTTGCATGGGGTCCCAGTTTCCATTATCTCAGATAGAGGTACTCAGTTTACTTCCAGTTTGGAGGACCTTTCAGCGGGAGGTGTACACAGGTGGAGCTGAGCACAGCATTTCATCCTCAGACGGACGGGCAGTCCGAACGTACCATTCAGATATTGGAGGACATGTTGCGTGCCCGTGTTATTGATTTTTGGAGTTCTTGGGCTGAGTTCTTGCCACTTGCAGAGTTTTGCTTACAACAACAACTATCACATCCATATTCAGGATGGTTGCCGTATGAGGCCTTATATGGGAGACGGTGTAGATCTCCGGTTGGTTGGTTTGAGCCCGGCGGAGGCGTAGGCTATTAGGGGTCAGAGATTGAGTCCAGGATTCGCCTTAAGAGAAGGTGAAATTGATCAGGAGAAGATTCGTACGCTCAGTCGCGTCAGAAGAGTTATTGTGGGACCGGGAAGGTTTCAATGTATCTTATATGCGTGGGCGAAGAAGTCTCTGCGTGAATGGTTCGCCCCTGAAGGGCGTTATGAGGTTTGGAAGAAAGGGAAGCTGAGTTCGCGGTCATTGTCCTTTGAGAGTACTTAGGAGGACTGGGGTTGGCTCTATATTGACTTGCTTGCCACCCGCTTTGTCAGGGTTCATCCGGTATTCCATGTTTCTATGCTCCGGAAGTATGTTAGGGACCCGTCTCATGTGTCTACACTTCAGCACAGTTCGAGTTTGGATGATGACTTACCGTATTGATTGGAGCCAGTGGCTATAGTGTCGTCAGGTTCGAAAGTTGAGATCAAAGATATAGCTTCGGTGAAGGTGCAGTGGAGAGGTCGGCCCGTGGAGGAGCTACCTGGGAGACCGAGCAGGAGCACGGCAAGCAGAGAGCTTTAGGCTAATGTTTCTTGACCCGCTCGAGGACGAGCGTTTGTTTATGTTGGGGAGGATGTGACGACCCGGCCCGTGTCTCATTGTGTCTACTGCCCCCGTTTTCCCGTTTAGTGCTTCTTCATGTTCATTACTCGGCATTTGGTGAGTTAGAGTCGAATTGGTTTGGTTTTGGTTAGAAAATGAGACATTAAGGAAGCTTATATTGGAAAAGTCAACCGAATGTTGAACTAATGAGTTAGAGGGATCGGATGTGATTTCGGTGTTTCGGTTAGCTTCGGGGGCATGATTTGTGACTTAGGAGTGTGATCGGAAGTGATTTTGGAAGTCCGGTGTAGAATTAGGCTTGAATTGTGTGAAGTTAGTATTTTGCGAATTTCGGTTGGTAGGTGAGATTTGATTCGGGCCTCGAATGGAATTCCGAGAGTTGCCAGCAGCTTCGTTTAGGTGATTTTGGATGTGTGTGCAAAATTTCAGGTCATTCGGAGGTGTCTTGGTTGGGTTTTGATCAAATGCGCTATTTCGGAAGTTTTGAAGAAAATTAGGCCTGAATCCGATGTGAATTTAATGGGTGGGTACCCGGGGGCCCCGGAGGTGATTTTGGGTGGTCAATCGGACCATTTTTGGACTTGATATGTTGCAGGTTTTCAGCTGTAGGATTGCAGAAGATTTACCCATCGCGTTCGCGTGGGTAGGGTCAGCGAACGCGTAGAGGAGAATTCGGAGGTCTAGAAATTGGTCTTCGCGTTCTTCTCCTTAGTCGCGTTCGCGTAGTATTGAAAGGCGGAAGCTTCGCGTTCGCGATTGGTGTCACCGCAAGTTGCATTAGAGGAAATCTGAGGGCGCCAAGAATTTGGCCTAGCATTCGCGTCTATGGGCTTTCGCGATCGCGTTTGATATAAAGACCCAGGCCTTCGCGTTCGTGTGGGTATGCCGCGTTCTACGAAGGCATTTTTTGGCAGCCCTTAATAATTGTCATCACGAACTGCATTGGGTTGTCGGCTGCAGTTCGCGGTAGATGTATAAAAGACCGCTGCGGCAGCGAGGGTTTTATTTAAATATTTAATCCTGTGCGAGCAATTCCATTTTTCTCCATTGTTAACCACCTTGATGAGTTATGTGGAGTATCATGAGAAGGATTTGCGAGCGGGGAATGATTTGGAGGTGGTGTACCTAAACGTCCATGTTTATTGAAGACGTCAACATTTATATTCTTGTGAAATTTGGGTAAAAATTGGCAAGAAACTAGGGCTTGGTTTTTGAAATGAAAATTTGGGATTTGAAGGCATTTGAACTCCGATTTTGGTAAATTTTATATGTATGGAATCGTGGCGGAAAGGATCCGATGATTGATTTTTAATTTTCGAGAAGTGGACCCAGGGCTCTGGTTTTGCCACTTTGTGATTTTTGGTGTTTTTCGCGAGGTCTTTATCGATTGGTCTATATTCCCTTAGCCTATTGTAATGTATTCCTTGTGGTTTTTGATCAGATTTGACGCTGCGAGAGGTCAATTCAGAGGGAAAGGCATAGCGAGCTAACGATTTTGGGGCTGGAGGTAAATGATTGTACTGAGGTGGTTTGGTAACCCCGGAATTTACATTCCGCTACGCCTAATTGAGGCGAGGCCGCAAGCTTCTATGACGAGCTGCGGGACGTGGTTTTGGGGATTGTGACATTGGTTCACGTCCGGTGAATGTTTACTTTATCTTTCTTTGATATTAGAGGAGGCCCACAGCTCGCGGTATTCCATTCATCCGGGTGCCGCGAAGATGTACCAGGATTTGAGGCAACATTACTGGTGGAGGAGAATGAAGAAAGATATTGTGAGTTATGTAGCTCGGTGTCNGTGTGGTTTCTCGGTCTTCCTTGTATGACCGCATTAGAGAGCGTCAGTATGATGATCCACATTTGCTTGTCCTTAAGGACAGGGTCCAGCATGATGATGCCGGAGATGTGACTATTGATGATGATGGCATGTTGAGGATGCAGGGCCGGATTTGCGTGCCCAATGTGGATGGGCTTCGGGAGTTGATATTAGAAGAGGCCCATAGCTCGCGGTATTCCATTTATCCGGGTGCCGCGAAGATGTATCAGGATTTGAGGCAACACTACTGGTGGAGGAGAATGAAGAAAGATATTGTGAGTTATGTAGCTCGGTGTCTCAACTGTCAGCAGGTCAAATATGAGCATCAGAGGCCCGGTGGTGTACTTTAGCGGATGGATATTCCAGAGTGGAAGTGGGAGAGGATTACTATGGATTTTGTGAGTGGTCTCCCTCGTACCTCGAGGAAGTTTGATTCGATTTGGGTGATTGTAGATCGGCTGACCAAGTCCGCGCACTTCATTTCGGTGTGTACTACCTATTCTTCGGAGCGGCTGGCAGGGATTTTCATCCGGGAGATTGTTCGGTTGCATGGGGTCCCAGTTTCCATTATCTCAGATAGAGGTACTCAGTTTACTTCCCAGTTTTGGAGGACCTTTCAGCGGGAGTTGGGTACACAGGTGGAGCTGAGCACAGCATTTCATCCTCAGACGGACGGGCAGTCCGAACGTACCATTCAGATATTGGAGGACATGTTGCGTGCCCGTGTTATTGATTTTGGAGGTTCTTGGGCTGAGTTCTTGCCACTTGCAGAGTTTGCTTACAACAACAACTATCAATCCAGTATTCAGATGGTGCCGTATGAGGCCTTATATGGGAGACGGTGTAGATCTCCGGTTGGTTGGTTTGAGCCCGGCGAGGCTAGGCTATTGGGGTCAGAGTTGGTCCAGGATGCCTTAGAGAAGGTGAAAGTGATCCAGGAGAGACTTCGTACAGCTCAGTCGCGTCAGAAGAGTTATGTGGACCGGAAGGTTCGAGATGTATCTTATATGGTGGGCGAGAAGGTCTTGCTGAAGGTTTCGCCCATGAAGGGCGTTATGAGGTTTGGGAAGAAAGGGAAGCTGAGTTCGCGGTTCATTGGTCCTTTTGAGGTACTTAGGAGGATTGGGGTGGTCTATATGCTTGCTTTGCCACCCAGCTTGTCAGGGGTTCATCCGGTATTCCATGTTTCTATGCTCCGGAAGTATGTTGGGGACCCGTCTCATGTGTTAGACTTCAGCACAGTTCAGTTGGATGATGACTTGACCTATGATGTGGAGCCAGTGGCTATTTTGGGTCGTCAGGTTCGAAAGTTGAGATCAAAGGATATAGCTTCGGTGAAGGTGCAGTGGAGAGGTCGGCCCGTGGAGGAGGCTACCTGGGAGACCGAGCAGGAGATGCGGAGCAGAGAGGCTTTAGGTATGTTTCTTGACCCGCTCGAGGACGAGCGTTTGTTTATGTTGGGGAGGATGTGACGACCCGGCCCGTCGTCTCATGTGTTACTGCCCCGTTTTCCCCGTTTAGTGCTTCTTCATGTTCCATTATCGGCATTTGGTGAGTTAGAGTCGAATTGGTTTGGTTTTGGTAGAAAATGAGACATTAAGGAAGGCTTATATTGGAAAAGTCAACCGAATGTTGACTAATGAGTTAGAGGGATCGGATGTGATTTCCGGTGTTTCGGTTAGCTTCGGGGGATGATTTGTGACTTAGGAGTGTGATCGGAAGTGATTTTGGAGGTCCGGTGTAGAATTAGGCTTGAATTGGTGAAGTTAGTATTTTGGCGAATTTCGGTTGGTAGGTGAGATTTTGATTCGGGCCTCGGAATGGAATTCCGAGAGTTGCAGCAGCTTCGTTAGGTGATTTTGGATGTGTGTGCAAAATTTCAGGTCATTCGGAGGTGTCTTGGTTGGGTTTTTGATCAAATGCGTATTTCGGAAGTTTTGAAGAAAATTAGGCCTGAATCCGATGTGATTTAATGGTTGGGGTCCCGGGGGCCCCGGGGTGATTTTGGGTGGTCAATCGGACCATTTTTGGACTTGATATGTTGCAGGTTTTCAGCTGTAGGATTGCAGAAGATTTACCCATCGCGTTCGCGTGGGTAGGGTCGCGAACGCGTAGAGGAGAATTCGGAGGTCTAGAAATTGGTCTTCGCGTTCGCGTCTCCTTAGTCGCGTTCGCGTAGTATTGAAAGGCGAAGCTTCGCGTTCGCGATTGGTGTCACGCGTTCGCATAGAGGAAATCTGAGGGGCCAAGAATTTGGCCTATGCATTCGCGTCTATGGGCTCGCGATCGCGTTGATATAAGACCCAGGCCTTCGCGTTCGTGTGGGTGATGCCGCGTTCACGAAGGGCATTTTTGGCAGCCTTAATAATTGGTCATCACGAACGCGTGGGTTGTGGCTGCGTTCGCGTAGAGTAAAACACCTGGGCAGAAAGGGTTTTATTTAAATATTTCATCCGCGAGCAATTCATTTTTCCTCCATTGTTAACCACCTTGAGAGCTTTATGGGAGTAATTGAAGAGGATTTCGACGGGAATTGATTGGAGGTGAGTCTCGTGACCTAGAAACGTCATTTTATTGAAGAGTCAACATTTAATTCTTGGAAATTTGGGTAAAAATTGGAAGAACTAGGGCTTGGTTTTTGAAATGAAAATTTGGGATTTGAAAGGGCATTTGAACTCCGATTTTGGTAAATTTGATATGTATGGACTCGTGGCGAGACAAGGAATCCGATGATGTGAATTTTATAATTTTTCGAGAAGTGGGCCCAGGGCTCTGGTTTTGCCAACTTTGTGATTTTTGGTGTTTTTCGAGTCTTTTCGATTGGGTTATATTCCCTTAGCCTATTGTAATGTATTCCTTGTGGTTTTGATCAGATTTGACGCGCGAGGAGGTCAATTCGAGAGGGAAAGGCATAGCGAGCTAGATTTTTGGGCCGGCTGGAGGTAAATGATGTACTGAGGGTTTGAGACCCCGGAATTTCACATCGTACCGCTATATTGAGGCGAGGCACGCGCTCTATGACGAGTGCGGGGCCGTTGGTTATTGGGGATTGTGACTTGGTCCGTCCCGGTGATGTTTTACTTTGTCTTTCTACTAGAACTTGTTGGAAATCATCGTTACTTGGATTTGACTGTTGTATTTGGGCTTCATGCCGGTTATTTGGATCCTTCAGGGATTGATTTCACTGATTTGCATACTTTGCACATTGTTTAATCTCATTCCAAGGTTTTAAGTACTATTTTTGCAAACTCAGCCCCTTTTTCTAAACTTGAAAATTCAAATGGTATTTTAAATGATTTTTTGGGCTGTGGATTACTGATTTAAAAGTGCCCGAGGGGCTTATTGTGATTTCTGGATTTATGGATGGCTCGGGCTGCACGCCGCAGCAGTACTATGTGATATTGAGGCCGAGGGCCTGGTTGGTGCCACGAGATGGCTTATTTGCGCTTGGGCTATAGGAGCCCCTCCGGAGTCTGTACACACCCCCAGTGAGCGCCGTCGACGTAAAATATATGGTTGGCTCGGACTGCACGCCGCAGTGGGTACCTGAGTGTATCGGTATTTGCATTGCATTGCATCAGTGCATCATTCCTTACCTGTTACCTGTCATGGTTCTTTCTGTACTATTACCTTATTGACTTGCCGGTCTTACTGTTAAAGGTTTGATACTGCCCGTTATAGTTGCCTTGTGTTTTTCAGTGATTTCTTATCTTCAGTTATTATTTATGCTTATTACTCACTGAGTCGGAGTACTCACTTTACTCCCTGCACCTTGTGTGCAGATTTAGGTGCATCACAGTCTGAGGGAGGACCTGTCTAGCTGAGCAGCATTTCACCGGGAGCATCGAGGTAGCTGCATGGCGTTCGCAGCCTTGATCCTTCCCTCCTATCCCTATCTTTCATTATTATATTTCTTAGACAGTCTTGTTATAGGATGACACTCTGTATTAGAGGCTCGTGATCGTGACACCGGATCCTGTTTTGGGTTATGTTCCAATATTTTTGTTGGTTTTTAGTATACTACTCCGTACTTATAGTATTTTGACAAAATGGTTTAGTAATTTAGTATCTGTGTTCGAATTCCTGAATTATCATAAGTTGAGATTTGTTGTTAAATGGTCGGGCTTGCTTAGCAATGTGGTGGGCGACATCACGACCGGGGTTTGGTTCGTGACATACACAAAAGGGGTTCAGGGAGCAGGGCAATTGCAAAGAGCCTATTCCTTAGGCTAGGGCATGCTTTAGGCATACCCAGCAATGGAGGATCTGACATGCCTATAAGTCGGCCAGGACACATCATATTAGAGGCTAGGATCCCAGGGGATCAAGTTTGAGTCATGGATAATAATTTGCAGTACTGCCATGCCTCAAACCATAGCATAAACACATAGGGAGTGGGGATTTAGGGATTCACAATAGAATTAGAATAGGCAGAAGGAAATTCCAGCATGTTAAAGTAAGTATTTAACTACACATAAGCAGTGGGCAGACATGCAGGTAAAGGTAGTAAATAACACATTGTTGTGATTGCTGAAAACCTTAATCAGGACATACCAGTTTCAAAGAAGCAAAATACAGCAGTACCAGTACTTGGAAAAAACAAGCCACAACACAAGTAACAAGAGAGAATGCTTTTGAATGTGAGTGTGAGTTCAGAAAACTAGGAGTGTTCGTGTGTGTCGTGTCAATGAAAGAGCAGGTATTTATAGTGTGGAAACAGGCAAAAAATAAGGCAAGAAATAACCGTGTACCAATTAAAATCAATCAGTAGAAGAACTTCCTTTAATGAACAAAAATCATTTAAGGAAAGAGATTGAGTAAGCATCTTGTGCAAAGTAGGCAATTAGGAGTAAATACATAGTAGTTTAATTAAGGGAAGAATCTTTATAATATACGGTTAAACAAATAAGGTAAGATACCTAATAAAATCAATCACTACATAGTAAATCAAGGAGTCAGGGATTCGAAACTACTGGTTCACGAGTAAACCGAGTCAAAAAAGGCTAAGGAAAGTTTTTGAATCAAACCAAGTAACCGGGAAATTAGCACAATAAGGAAAGAATCGATCAGATTTACACAAAGGAGGTCTGAAATCAGTCAAAAAATTGGAAGTCATTTTAGAGGGGAAGCTCAGCATATATAAAGAGTACACAAGTATTAGGCATGCGAGGCTGAATTGCAAATAGCATAGGAACATGGTAGTCATCTTAGTGACAAAGAAGAGGGAGAGTATCAAATAGCATACAGAGGGTCCAGTAGAAAGACCCTAGAAGAGTTTAGCAGGAAATCAAAATCATATAAAGAAAGAAAGGTTGAAACAAAGATTTCGAAACTCAGTCGAGCAGTAGATGAAACAATCTTCAGAAACTCGAATAGGTCCAAAGAAGTTAGGGTTTTGAAATCAAACAAGTTCAAAGATGAAGAACAAGCAAATCACATAGCGAATAGTCTCAATACTTGGATGAAACTTAGGGTTTTGCCATCAATCGAGTGTAGAGATGAAAAGACAAGTAATCACGGCAAAAATACTAACGAAATAAGTTCAGAAATCTCAGAAAGGAACTGAGACTTTTAACATGCATTTTCTAGTAGAAGAACAATCATAAGAAACACAGTAGAAGAACACATAAGAAATACAGTAGAAGAAACACATAGGAAATACAGTAGAAAAAACACATAGGAAATACAGTAGAAGGAACTTATAAGAAACACAGTAAAAGACACACATGCGAAACACAGTAGAACATGCTAAAGATGAGAGAAACTTTAAAGGATAACTTAACGAAACCCCAAATCGGAAAAGATGAAGGCTCTGAAGGTATATTTTTGAAAGAACTTTGAGAAAATGTTTAAAAGCTTAGAGAAAACACTAATATACAACAGATCTAAAAGAATCGGAAAAACCTCGAAGGGTTAGGGGTTCAGAAGAACCCAGGTGATGAGAAAGGCTTGGAAAGTCATTGATCTGAGCCGGAGAAGTCAAGATCAGGCTCGAATAACCATGGCTGGCCGGAGCAAGGTCGGAGACGGCCATAAAACTCGAATAAAACAAAGTCTGGGCCAAGCTTCCTCATGGTCAGGCCTTGACACCACAGTAACCAGGCGTATAGGAGTTATGGGAGGCCGGTATAGGACTTCAATGGCCTTAGAAGCCATGGATTCCGGTGATTTTAGGGTGGAAGTGGAGGGAGGCGGCTAGGGTTTGAGAAGCTTCGAGAGAGAATTGAGAGAAAGGAGGGTTTCAAAGGCGGCTGGGGATGCAAAATGACTAGGGTTTGGGGGTGAAGGGGAAATTAAAAAAGGAAAGATTAAAAGGTGGCCGTTGATCATTTTGATCAAAGACCTGGATTGAATGGGGAATCCGGGCGGGTTGTTTAGAAGGGTCGTGGGTCGGGTAGATTAGGTAATTGGGCTGGGTAATTGGGACTAGGAGTTGAGTTTAATTAGAGGTCCAAATCCGGCTAAAATTGAAATGCAAATGGGCTATCATTTAAATAGCCATTTTCCCTCATTCATTTTCATAAAAAATAATAAATAATTTCTGGAAGTAAATTAAAGGCACTAAAATAATAATAACATATAATTATCAATTTGAAAATACTGGACTTAATTTTTATAAAATAACGCAATTAAATCTTAAAAGGGGCTAATATTGCAATTATATGCAATTTTGCTTTAAAAATACTAAATAAATTCGTAAAAATATGCAAAAAATATATTAGATATATTTTAGTATCAATATGAGAATCCAATAAATGAATCACCAAAATGATAATTTTGGAAATTATTATTGGTTTTTTTTATGAATAAAAATAGGGGAATAAATTGGTTTAAAAATCTTTAAAAATTAAGGAAAAATAATAAAAAATTTGGACATGCCTATATATGCATACATATGCCATTTTGAAAGTATTTTGCATATTCAAAATATACAGGGAAAAATTGGGTATCGACAGCTGCTCCTCTTTACCCGGGAAGGATGAAAGAGTTGTCGGGTAAAGATATGATGGCCAATTTTGACCTGGCAAAACGCTTTGAAGAGGTTTGGCCGTGCTCTGGCTTTTGAGCTGCCTACATATCCCTGGTCTTACAGGAATCAGGCCATATGTAGTTCAGGATCCGTCGGTGGAATATGCCGATGGAGACTTTCCAAGAGCGGACGCAATATTCAGGACGGGGTGAATGATTAAGGTCTGATGGGGCAGAGGGAACTGGAGCGGAATCGCTCCAGTCGGGATGGTCGTTGCTCGCCGGTTTACCTGCAAATAAGCAAATACAAGCATATATTGTGCATAAATTTAAACGTGATGCAAATTCCCGTCGGACCATGAATGTTGTCTTTAGACGGTTAGGATGACGTCCTTAGACCATGATGTCCTGGGCCATGATGCGTATAATAAAGGATTCGCAGGCCATGAAATGATGCTCTCGGGCTATGAGAATGATGCCTCCGAACCATGATGCCTTTGAATAATGATATGCAAAAGATTAAAGGAATCCTCAGGCCATGGCATGGCGTTCTCGGGCTATGCAAATGGTGCCTCCGAACAATGACACCCTTGGATAATTTGGCGATCTTTTAGCCCATGAAATGTAGTATTTGGCGATCTTTCAGCCCATGAGATGCGTAAATAATATGGCGGTCTTTCAGCCGTGCAGAACGTAAATAAAGCGGCGATCTTTCAGCCATGCAGAATGTAAAATAAAGCGGCGATCTTTCAGCCATGCAGAATGTAAATAAGGTGGCGATCTTTCAGCCATACAAAACGTAAAATAAAGCGTCGATCTTTCAGCCATGCAAGCGTAAAACAGAGCGGCCATCTTTCAGCCATGCAGACGTAGATGGAGACAGTGTTTAGTCTCGGAAGGCTGAATGGTAGCCTCATGCAATGCAGACAATGCAGATGGAGACAGCGTTTAGTCTCGGAAGGCAGAATGGAAGCCTTATGCAATGCAGACAATGCAGATGGAGACAATGTTTAGTCTCGGAAGGCAGAATGGAAGCCTTATGCAATGCAGAAAATGCAGATAAGATGGAAAATGGTAATAGAGTTTCTTAGCTGATAACAGGCCGCGATAATTGTGACTGCTGGGGTATTGTGATATAGGGCATTATCACCGGTGTGCGTGGATAGCAGATGCTGGTAAATGCAACAATTCTGAAAGTTGTATTCCTGAACAACGTTTGTCTCATGAGTGTATAGTATGTCAGATACTTTCGCAATCCAAGTGTCTGCATCGAAAGAAAAATCGTGAGTTTTGTAGAGGGAAGGTTAGTTCGTATCCTGCTGGCCTTGCTTGACCCGTTCGTCTTTGATCTGGTGATACGGTATGTATCATTGGGGGGTAGCGTCGCTGAACAAAGAGATTTCAATAATAAACATGCATGAATTTGTAAAAATAAGACATAAGTATATATTTAAGAACAACTTTTAGATGAACCGACGACTGTGACGTGGCTCAAGACATTGCGACCTCTCTTGCTACGGAATTTTGAGGGTCCTCCTCAAAATTCTGCCCCAGTTTAATGAGTTGATGCTTTTGACGGCTACTGGCGATGACTGGCTGAAATTACTTCGGAATTTTGAGGGTCCTCCTCAAAATTCTGCCCCAGTTTTTAGTTGCTGGGGAAAATGAAAATTTTATTGAATTGTGACCGAACCCATAAGGCTTCCTACGTATCCCCTCTTAAACGGGAATCAGATCAGACGTAGTTCAAATACATCATATAGGAAGGCATAAAGATTACACATAATAGCGCTTGACTGCATCTGAATTAATTGGTTTGGGCCAGACTTCTCCGTCCATTTCAGCAAGTATGAGGGCTCCTCCTGTCAGAACCCGGTGAACCATGTATGGACCTTGCCAGTTGGGGGAAAATGTCCCTTTGGCTTCATCTTGATGCGGAAAGACTTTCTTTTATACCAGCTATCCTGGTGTTAACTGTCTCGGCTTGACTCTTTTGTTGAAGGCTCTGGACATCCTGTTCTGATAAAGTTGACCATGGCAAACGACATTCATTCTTTTCCCATCTATGAGAGCCAGCTGCTCGTAACGACTCTTCACCCACTCTGCATCGTCGAGTTCAGCTTCTTGTATGATTCTTAAGGAAGGAATTTCTACTTCGGCTGGAATGACGGCTTCTGTATCATAAACCAGCATGTAGGGGGTTGCCCCAGTTGATGTGCGGACTGTGGTGCGATACCCCAATAAAGCAAATGAAAGCTTCTCGTGCCACTGCTTATGCTTCTCTACCATTTTCCTTAGTATCTTCTTAATGTTCTTGTTGGCGGCTTCTACAGCTCCATTCATTTGAGGCCTGTAAGCTGTGGAATTCTTGTGTTTGATCCGGAAGGTTTCAAACATGGCTTTCATCAGGTCGCTGTTGAGGTTGGAGCCATTATAAGTGATGATAGAATCTGGAATCCCGAATTGACAAACGATGCGGTCGCGGACAAAGTCTGCCACGACTTTCTTAGTTACTGCTCTGTAAGATGCTGCTTCGACCCATTTGGTGAAATAATCGATTGCTACCAGGATAAATCTGTGTCCGTTGGAAGCGGCAGGCTCGATTGGTCCAATGACATCCATTCCCCAGGCGGTGAAAGGCCATAGTGAGCTCGTTGCATTAACCTCACTGGGAGGCACCTTTATCATGTTTGCATGTATCTGACAGCGGTGGAATTTCCGGACATACTGGATGCAGTCGGTTTCCATAGTCATCCAAAAGTAACCAGCCCGGAATATCTTCTTGGCTAAGACAAAGCCGTTCATATGTGGACCACAGGTCCCAGCGTGAATTTCTTCTAGCAGCTTGGATGCTTCCTTTGCGTCAACACACCTGAGTAGTCCCAAATCAGGAGTCCTCCTATACAGGATTCCTCCACTGTGGAAGAAGTTGTTGGATAACCTCCGAAGTGTGCGCTCCTAAATAGGATTCGCAAGTTCTGGGTATTCTCCTTTTGTCAAATATTCCTTGATATCCTGAAACCAAGGTTTTCCGTCTGCTTCTTCCTCAACATGGGCACAGTAAGTCGGCTGATTATGAATTTTCACCGAAATAGGATCAATGAAATTCTTATCGGGAGGTTGTATGATGGACGACAAGGTAGCCAATGCATTGGCGAATTCATTCTGGATTCTGGGAACATGTCGGAATTCTGTCCTTGTGAACCTCTTTCTCAATTCATGTACGTGATGCAGATATGGGAGTATCTTAGAGTTCTTGGTTGCCCATTCTTCTCGGACCTGATGTATGAGTAAGTCTGAATCTCCAATTACTAGCAACTCTTGAACGTTCATGTCAATGGCCATCTCGAGCCCTAGGATGCAGGCTTCATACTCGGTCATATTGTTGGTGCAGGGGAACCTGAGTTTGGCAGACACCGGATAATGCTGACCGATTTCTGATACTAAGACTGCTCCTATGCCAACTCCTTTGAAATTTGCCACTCCGTCGAAAAACATTCTCCAGCCATCATAGGATTCTGCAATGTCTTCTCCTACGAACGATACCTCTTCATCGGGAAAATATGTTTTCAAAGGTTCATATTCTCCATCTACGGGGTTTTCAGCAAGGTGATCTGCCAGTGCCTGTCCCTTGATTGCTTTCTGAGTCACGTAGACAATGTCAAATTAACTCAACAGGATTTGCCACTTGGCTAGCTTGCCAGTGGGCATGGGCTTCTGGAAGATGTACTTCAAAGGGTCTATCCTTGATATGAGATATATAGTGTAGGCACAGAAGTAGTGCCTCAGCTTCTGGGCCACTCAAGTCAGAGCGCAACAGGTACGCTCTAACAGAGAGTGTCGGGCCTCGTACGGAGTGAACTTCTTACTGAGATAGTAAATGGCCTGCTCTTTCCTCCCCGTTTCATCATGCTGCCCTAGGACGCAACCGAAGGCACCATCTAATACTGCAATGTAGAATAGTAAAGGTCTACCCGGCTCGGGGGGGACCAAAACTGGTGGTGTTGATAGGTATTCCTTGATTCTATCGAAAGCTTTTTGGCAGTCATCGGTCCACTTGGTAGCGGCATCCTTCTTTAACATCTTGAAGATCGGCTCACAGATGACCGTAGATTGTGCTATGAACCGGCTGATGTAGTTGAGTCTCCCTAAAAAACTCATGACGTCCTTCTTGTTCTTTGGTGGTGGTAGTTCTTGAATGGCTTTGACCTTTGATGGATCCAGTTCTATTCCTCGGCGGCTCACAATAAACCCAAGTAATTTTCCAGCAGGAACCCCAAATGCACACTTTGCGGGATTCAGTTTCAGGTTGTACCTTCACAACCTATTGAAAAACTTTCTCAAATCTTCCATGTGATCAGTGGCCTTCTTGGACTTGATGATAACGTCATCTACATACACCTTGATCTCCTTGTGTATCATATCATGGAAAATAGTAGTCATGGCCCTCATGTAGGTGGCCCCTGCATTCTTTAACCCAAACGGCATCATCTTGTAGCAGTACATTCCCCATGGCGTAATGAAAGCCATTTTCTCAGCATCTTCTTCATCCAGGACTGCAGCTCATGGCCCTCAAATGACTGCAGCTCATGCTTGGCCCACAAACAGGTACACAAAAGGGGTTCAGGGAGCTGGGGAATTGCAAAAAGCCTATTGCTTAGGCTAGGGCAATCTTTAGGCATACCCAGCAATGGAGGATGCTGGCATGCCTATAAGTCGTCCAGGACACATCATATTAGAGGCTAGGATCCCAGGGGATAAAGTTTGAGTCATGGACAATAATTTGCAGTACTGCCATGCCTCAAACCATAGCATAAACACATAGGGAGTGGGGATTTTGTGATTCAAAATAGATTTAGAATAGGCAGAAGGAAATTCCAGCATGTTAAAGTAAGCATTGAGCTACACATAAGCAGTAGGCAGAAATGCAGGTAAAGGTAGTAAATATCACATTGTTGTGATTGCTGAAAACCTTAATCATGACATACCAGTTTCAAGGAAGCAAAATACAGCAGTAGTAGTACTTGGAAAACAGGCCACAACACAAGTAACAAGAGAGAATGCTTTTGAATGTGAGTGTGAGTTCAGAAAACTAAAAGTGTTTGTGTGTGTCGTATCAATGAAAAAGTAGGTATTTATAGTGTGGAAACAGGTAGAAAATAAGGCAAGAAATAACCGTGTACCAATTAAAATCAATCAGTAGAAGAACTTCCTTTAATTAAGGAGTTCAAACTTAAACGGTAATGAACAGAAATCATTTAAGGAAAGAGATTGAGTAAGCATCTTGTCCAAAGTAGGCAATTAGGGGTAAATACATAGTAGTTTAATTAAGGGAAGAATCTTTAAAATATACGGTTAAACAAATAAGGTATGATTCCCAATAAAATCAATCAGTACATAGTAAATCAAGGAGTCAGGGATTCGAAATTACTGGTTCACGAGTAAACCAAGTCAAAAAGGCTAAGGAAAGTTTTTGAATCAAACCAAGTAACAGGGAAATTAGCACAACAAGGAAAGAATCAATCAGATTTACACAAAGGAGGTCTGAAATCAGTCAAAAAATTGAAAGTCATTTTAGAGGGGAAGCTCAGCATATATAAAGAGTACACAAGTATTAGGCTGCAAATAGCATAGGAACATGGTAGTCATCTTAGTGACAAAGAAGAGGGAGAGTATCAAACAACATACAGAGGGTCCAGTAGAAAGACCCTAGAAGAGTTTAGCAGGAAATCAGAATCATATAAAGAAACAAAGGTTGAAACAAAGATTTCGAAACTCAGTCGAGCAGTAGATGAAACAATCTTCAGAAACTCGAATAGGTCCAAAGAAGTTAGGGTTTTGAAATCCAACAAGTTCAAAGATGAAGAACAAGCAAATCACATAGCGAATAGTCTCAATACTCGGATGAAACCCCAAATTTTAGGGTTTTTTCCATCAATCGAGTGTAGAAATGAAAAGACAAGTAATCACGGCAAAAATACTAACGAAATAAGTTTAGAAATCTCAGAAAGGAACTGAGACTTTTAACATGCATTTTCTAGTAGAAGAACAATCATAAGAAACACAGTAGAAGAACACATAAGAAATACAGTAGAAGAAAGATATAGGAAATACAATAGAAGAAACACATAGGAAATACAGTAGAAGGAACTTATAAGAAATACAGTAAAAGACACACATGCGAAACACAGTAGAACATGCTAAAAATGAGAGAAACTTTAAAGGATAACTTAACGAAATCGTAAATCGGAAAAGATGAAGGCTTTGAAGGTATAGTTTTGAAAGAACTTTGAGAAAATGTTTTAAAAGCTTAGAGAAAACACTGATATACAACGGATCTAAAAGAATCGGTAAAACCTCGAAGGGTTAGGGTTTCAGAAGAACCCAGGTGATGAGAAAGGCTTGGAAAGTCATTGATCTGACTGGAGAAGTCGAGATCAGGCTCGAATAACCATGGCTGGCCGGAGCAAGGTCGGAGACGGCCATAGAACTCGAATCAAACAAGTCTGGGCCAAGCTTCCTCATGGTCAGACCTTGACACCACTGTAACCAGGCGCATAGGAGTTATGGGAGGCCGGTATAGGACTTCAATGGCCTTGGAAGCCATGGATTCCGGTAATTTTATGGTGGAAGTGGAGGGAGGCGGCTAGGGTTTGAGAAGCTTCGAGAGAGAATTGAGAGAAAGGGGGGTTTCAAAGGCGGATGGGGATGCAAAATGACTAGGGTTTGGGGGTAAAGGAGAAATTAAAAAAGGAAAGATTAAAAGGTGGCCGTTGATCATTTTGATCAACGGCCTGGATTGAATGGGGAATCCGGGCGGGTTGTTTAGAAGGGTCGTGGGTCGGGTAGGTTAGTTAATTGGGTTGGGTAATTGGGTTTAGGAATTGGGTTTAATTAGAGGTCCAAATCCGGCTAAAATTGAAATGCAAATGGGCTATCATTTAAATAGCCGTTTTTCCCTCATTCATTTTTATAAAAAATAATAAATAATTTCTGGAAGTAAGTTAAAGGCACTAAAATGATTAATAACATATAATTATCAATTTGAAAATATTGGACTTAATTTTTATAAATATAATGCAATTAAATCTTAAAAGGGGCTAATATTGCAATTATATGCAATTTGGCTTTAAAAATACTAAATAAATTCGTAAAAATATGCAAAAATATATTAGCTATATTTTGGTATAAATATGAGGATCCAATAAATGAATCACCAAAATGATAATTTTGGGAATTATTATTGGGTTTTTT
Source organism: Nicotiana attenuata (assembly GCF_001879085.1). NCBI lineage: Eukaryota > Viridiplantae > Streptophyta > Magnoliopsida > Solanales > Solanaceae > Nicotiana > Nicotiana attenuata. The sequence continues at coordinate 205,538 of NW_017671378.1, read as the reverse complement.
ATGAATAAAAATAGGGGAATAAATTGGTTTAAAAATCTTTAAAAATTAAGGAAAAATAATAAAATATTTGGACATGCTTATATATGCGTACATATGCTATTTTGAAAGTATTTTGCATATTAAAAATATACAGGGAAAAATTGGGTATCAACAAATCCCATGGCTGCAGGGATTAGGAAGGGGATTGGTAAAGGGCGGCGATTAGGGTTCTTCAGAGGTGAGACAGAGAGAGTTCCAGGGCGTCCGGGTGGTGAAGAGTGATTTAGGGTTGGGGATTGGGTGTAGTTAAAGAGGAGGGTGTAACGTGGACCGTTGATCTCAGAGATCAACGGCCACGATTTAAAAGAGTTCNAGGGAATTATTAGTTGGTTTTTAATGAAATAAAAATAGGGGAATAAATTGGTTTAAAAATCTTTAAAATTTAAGGAAAAATAATAAAACATTTGGACATGCTTATACATGCGTACATATGCCATTTTGAAAGTATTTTGCATATTAAAAATATACGGGGAAAAATTGGGTATCAACAAGTAGTCCCTTCCAAAGTTCATTTTCCTTATGTATCGCGTTCGAGTTGTAGCCTATTGGCACGTTGTAGCATCATATGAGACTTTTGGTCATGTCAGGGGTGAGTTGCTGCCTGAGCACTTCGTACAGAGTAAGATAAGGTTACTGGATCTAGGATCAGTGCGATCGGATTATATGAAGTACATTAAGGAGCTAAGGCCATTATTTGGTTCAAGATGAGGTGATGGTTCCTGACAGGAATATAGACCCAATGATTTGTTGGTTTGGCAATTGGTTATGAATTTCTACGCATCTCTTCCGTCGTGGCGGTATTGTAAGAGTTAAAGCAAGACCTATGTAGGCCATGAGGTGCAATGGGAGCATCAGATTCGTGGAACTTCGAGTTATTCGATCAGAGAATGCTATTGTGGTCCCGTGAGTAAAGTGGGGCAAGGTGTGAATTCAGCTTAGATACACAGTCATGTCTTGGTGCAGCGTGTGGTGACTGATACGGTGTTCATATGTCGAAAGCAGGCATGGCAGAGGATTTCGGATGTTGAAACTGGGCTCCAAGGCTTGTTTGCCTAAATGAAAGAGGTCATCTTTAGATTTGATCGAGCTGGTGTGCCCAACTGAGTTGTGGTAGCATGGGTAGGTGCACGAGGTATTAAGCAGTGATTCCAGACAACCCCAGCACAGTTCCTAGCACGTTCGAGGACGAACTTATGTTTAAGTGGGAGAGGATGTAACGACCCGACCGACCGTTTTGAGCCCTAGCGCGCCGTTCAGCAGTTCGAGGCCATGAACAGCTTCAATTCAGGCATTATGACTTGCACGCGTGGTCGGAATTTAATTTTGGGAAGTTCGGAGCTGGCTTGGAGGGGAAATTCTCATTTCGGAATCTTTAAGTTGAGGGAATTGACTAGGATTGGATTTCAGAGAAAACGACCTCGGAATCGGGATCTGAGGGTTCCAGCAGATTCGTATGATGATTTCAGACTTGGGCGTATGCCCGGATCGGGTTTTGGGTGACCCGAGAGCGTTTTGGCGCCTATTATGGAAATTAGCATTTTGGAGGAAATTTCATAAGTTTGGGTTGAAATGCATTTCGGTGTTATTGATGTCCGTTTGGGAATCCGGGTTTGGGAGTAGCTCCGTATGGTGATTCTGGTGTTGGGAGTGCGATCGGAAGTGAATTCGGAGGTCCGTGGGTCATTTTGGAGTCATTTGGCTAAAGATAGAAATTTGAAGGTTTTTAAGAAGTTTGATCGGAAGTGGACTTTTTGATATCGGGGTCAGAATCCGATTCCGAAAGTTGGAGTAGGTGCGTGATGTCGAATATGACTTGTGCGCAAAATTTGAAGTCAATCGGACGTGATTTGATAGGTTTAATCATCGAAAGTAGAAGTTTGAAATTCTAAAGTTCATAAAACTTGGATTGGAGGTCGATTCTTGGTTTTAGCGTTGTTTGATATGATTTGAGGCCTCGAACAAGTCCGTAATGTGTTTTGGGACTGGTTGGTATGATTGGTTGGGGTCCCGGGGGCCTCGGGTGGATTCCGGATGGTTAATGGATCGAAAATGGAATTTTGAGAAGTGTTGAAGCTACTGCTTCTGTCATAACCGCACCTGCGGTTGGTGGACCGCAGGTGCGAGACCGCAGATGCGGTCCTCACTTCACAGAAGCGGCCCAGGGCAGGCCAGGCCAGGAACCGCAGATGCGGCTCCCAAGCCGCAGATGCGTCCTGGAGACCCCAGATGCGGTCCCAGCTCTTTGGCCCATTTTCGCAAATGCGGCCCATTTCTCGCAGATGCGGGACCGCAGATGCAGTCCCCTAATCGCAGATGCGGTCCCCTAACCGCAGATGCGAAAATGCTGGAGGCAGTGAGGTTCTTTTAAATTGGGGGTTGGGTTCATTTCAACCCCATTTTCTTCCATTGGAGCCGATTTGGAGCAACTTTGAGGTGCCATTTTCACCACCAAGCATGAGGTAAGTAAATTATGTTAGTTTTGAGTTAAATACATGATTATATACGGATTTTGTCATGGAAATTTGTAGAAAACTTGGGGTTTGAGGGAAAACCTAGAAAATTGATATTCTTGGAATTTGACCACGATTTTGGGTATGGAATTAAGAGAAAATCATATATTTGAGTTCATGGAGTCATGGGTAAGCTTAATCTTCAAAAAACAATTCGAAATTCGGGCACGTGGGCCCGAGGGCTTTTTTTGTCAACTTTCCGATCGGGGTTAGAAATTGTTATAAATTGGGTTAATATGAGTAGTTTATCGTATATTAATGGATTTGCATAACTATTGGCTAGTTTTGGAGCGTTGTGCATCAATTTGAGTTCTCGGAAGGGCGTGGAAGGCCGGTTATGGATCTTCGGAGCGAGGTGAGTCTCCTTTCTAATTTTGTAAGCGGGAATTGTCCCCATAGGTAAAATAATTGATTATGTGCTCCTATTTGTGGGGGCTACGTATGCACGAGGTGACGAGAGTCCGTGCGTAGCTACTAATATGTGTAAGTCTGGGTAGTCTAGGACCCAGAAAGCATGCTATACTTGGAATATCTGTGATCTTATTGACAATTGAATTTCTTAAATCCTATCGAATTGGTAAATGAATTTCTAAGAAGATTAAACTCCATTTTCTTGAATTGTTAAAAGAGAATTTGGCTTTTCCTTGGATAATTGTTCCCTGATAAATTCAGGATTGACTGATTGTCGTGTTTATTTATATTTGACCACGTCGCATGTATGATTTGTGAGCGGGGTAATAGATGCATCTATGGTTCGTGCCGCTCGACCCTCGGCAGTGTACATTTTAAATATTATTGGATCGGGCCGTACGACCTCGGCATGAGTTGCTGCTCTCCCGACTTGAGAAAAATTTGTTAATTAATGGATTATGAATCCGGAGACTTTTAATAAAGAGGAACTTTTACCTGTTTAGTAATTTACTTGAATCTACTATTGTTCTTAATAAAACCGCGAGTCATCGCACTAATAATAATATTACTGGACCTTTGGTAAGTGTCGAAGTTGCCCGTCTCTACTTCTTCGAGATTAGGCATGATACTTACTGAGTACACGTTATTTTTGTACTCATACTACACTTCTGTGTATTTTTGTTGCACAGGCACATGCATCTCTAGTGGCCTAGTGGGCGTAGCAGCATGGTTGACACGGAGACTAGGTGAGCTGTATTTCCTCTAGGCGACCCGCAGCTAGTATAGTCTCTCTCAGGATTCTATTTATTTTCTATCCAATTGTATTTCAGACAGCTCTTGTACTTATTCGATATTTCTTAGAAATTGCTCATGCACTTGTGACACCGGGCTCTGGGATGGGTGTAAAGTATTTTTTTTTTCTGTATCAATTGCTTATTATTTAATTTGATTTGAGACGATTATTTTTTAAAATTGGTAAATTTGAAGAATAGTCATAGTTTTCAAGAGTATTAAAATGAGGATTTAATTAAGTATTTTGGGTTGGCTTGCCTGACAATGGTGTCCGGCGCCATCACGACCTTTAGTGGAATTTGGGTCGTGACAGACGACCCATTATATTTTTAATTAGGGTCCGTGCCTTATTTCTTGAAAAAGCAGTAACAAATTAAAAATAATTGTATGCCACGTGTGGAAGGTCTACTAACCGGCAGGCAACATTATACAAGAAGGAATCTATGTAAGAGTGGAAATTCGGGATTGTGACGAGATGGATAGGATATATATTTTCACTCTTAATCGAAGGTTTTGATTTTAAGCCCTTAAAATGGAAAAAGTTATAACATGAAGCATTTTTCCTGTAATAATCCTTACGCGCTCATCCGAATTAATTGTAACTTCAATACGCATTTAGAACATTGAAGGAAAAGACAAAAAATTTTATACAAGAAAAAAATCCTTACAATATATAACAATTAACTTAGAGTACAATTATTAAAATTTATATTTATTATTTATATTTAAGATTATTATCCTAAAATTCCAACCCATAAAGTTAATCTGCCTCCCCAATTGCTTCTTAAGATTTGTGTCAAAGTTGGAGCCAGCCCTTATTGTCTAGATGTGGATGGCAATTGTTTATAATTTGTAAGTACATTTTCAAGTAACGAGGCACAGACCTTAATTAAAATACACAGACCTTATATTAAAAAAAAAAATCTACTAATTGTTGTAATTCAATTTAAGACTACAAGTCAACTCTTCTATATTTCCAAACTCATGTTTTCTACCCATCATTATTGGTCAAAACTGAACTACATAACTTAACAATCTTGTGATTTTTTTAATTTTGCAGGTGAATTAATAACGCATTGTCTGATAATTGGATTAGTTTAATCATTTACTTTGTCTACTTCAGAGTTGACTAGCATTTCACAGTACTAGGGAAGCTACACTCATAGCTATATTATTTTATTTAATTGGTGTCTGTCACCTGCTGGCTCGATTAAGTCAAATTTGCATAGTAAAAAAGACTCGCTATTAAGATTTTACGGGGTTGTTGCTAAGGATAAAATTCACAAAATAATCATTTTTCAACCTTTTATTTGAAAAATAACCACACGAAGGTTTAGTTGTGGAATTTGAGAGTTGAAACTCCATGATGTGGCTGAAAAGTGGCTAATCCATGCTATTACTTCCTCTACCAAAGGGGCTTCAATTCTTTTTTAAAGTCCAAATTCGAGATCTCTGATTAAATATAAAAGAACGTTTATCATTCTTACTAGTTACTACACCTTGTGATAATTACTGCATATTTTCTCTTTTCCCGTCCAATTTCTTTCTAAGTTTTTTTTTTAAAAAAAAAAAAAAAAACAAAAGTAGTGCTCGAGACTACAAGGGTTAATATAGTTAATTTTTGTAAAAAGTCAAGTTAATGAAAAATTATTTAACTCTCCAAAAAATTTCTTAAGATAAGAGGAATACAGATCAGACATCTCTATAACAGCATCCCTATATAACAACACCTCACTATAAAAGTCAAACTTTTTCGGAACCAATTTTTAAGTTATGTTATAATATATGTTCTCTATAACAATACTTCGCTATAACATTAAAAAATATTTGGAACAAACGAAGCTGTTATAGAGAGGTTTGACTGTACTTCTTCCTCGCAACTGTCAAGTAGACAAAGCACGTTTAATATACATAAAATTCGCACGTCTATTACGCAACGTTAAACTTTGTATATATCTCTATCTAATTACTGACTCAGCACAAAAAAAAAGATTTCTATGAAGCTTCCGTTACATCTCAAGTTGCAAGCAGCAACTGATCAATAAAAAAATGTCAGATTTAGCTGGCATAAATGAGAATATATATATAACTAGAATCCCGAACGCACAAACTTCAAATTCTGGCTCCGCCTATATATATATATATATATATATATATATATATATATATATATATATATATATATATATATATATATAAATTTAAAATATGCTAATCGTGTATAAAAATTAAAAATTTCACGCTAATCATATATAAAATTTTACACTATAGTCAAATCTCTTCATAATAAACATCGTTATATAACAACCATTCATTATAGAAGTCAAGTTTATTATGGAACTAAATTTATATGCCATGTTATAATATATGTTCCCTATAAAAGCTATTCGCTATAACAACCAAAAAAGTTCAGAAACATGAGGCTGTTATAGAGATGTTTGACTGTAGTATTAGGACAGAAAAAGCTTAAAATTTGCAAAGAGCTGTTATAACTAAGACTATTATAAAGATGTTTGACGATAGTATCATGACAGAAGAAGCTTGAAAATTGCAAAGAAATAAATTAAAATTAATGCCAAAGCTAAAGGGGTCACGTGAAGGCCTTTAATTCCTACCTCAAAAGAAGATGATATTTATTTTTGCTTTAAATACGGTCATTGACATGAATAAGTTATTATTACTAACAACTCTTTTCAACTCTATATAAAGCTTCCCTAGGATCCTAAACACTTGACTGAACTATTCAACAATTCACAAATTCCATCTCTAGAAAGAAAAATATGGCCAACTTTAGTCTTCACTGCTTATTAGTTTTCTTGTTTTTCCATTGTATTTTTGTCAATGTTACTCAGTCTGTCACGTCCCAAAATCCCGCTACCACAAACTTTATCAAAATCTCATGCAAAAATACTTTATACCCTACGGTATGTATCCAATCTCTCTCTGCCTACGCAAACACCATTCAACTAAACGAGCAACAACTCGCTCAAGCAGCATTATCCATTAGTTTAAAAAAGGCCATACTCGCTGCGGATTTTATTACCAAAATTACAAAAATAAGGGGATTAAAGCCAAGAGAATTTGGAGCTGCAAAAGATTGTTCATCCACCATGAATGATAGTGTTTATCAACTTAATCGATCGATACCCGAGCTTGGCCAAAGCGGACAATTATCAGCAGGACAAGAGTTTACTTGGCATGTTAGTAATGTACAAACATGGATTAGTGCTGCACTTACTGATGAAAATGCTTGTCTTGATATGTTTAATAATCCTTCTATGGATGCAAAAATCAAGGCTTTGGTTAGGTCTAGAGTCTTTGCTGCTGCACAAGTTACTAGTAATGCACTTGCTTTGGTTTATCACTTTGCAGAGAGACACTAAGTTGATGATTCGCAGACTCTCCAAAAATATTATCGTGCCCGTGTTGAATCTTCAACAAATGCAAGTGGATCCAGCACGCATCAATCGACATTTTTGAAGAGCCCGAACAACATATCCAGAGTACAAGCTCAGCAGTTTGCTATATAGCTAGTTTTGTGATGTAAATGTTATAGTAATTATTAGTACTATATCTTTCTTTATACTGCTTTATATTTCATGTTGTAACAAAACTTTAGTTGAAATTAAACCATCATTGTCTTAATCTAAATCTATCATGTCAAATAATCAAAAAAATAAACTAGATGTTGAAGAGTAGGGCGGAGCTAGTAGCCCAGGTACATATTCGGCCGAACTCAGTCACTTTTGTTCTAACAGTGTAATTGTATTAAGAAATTTACTAAATATGAAAAAAAATATTAAGCTTAGAATTCTGCGAACTCTCCAAAAATATTGTCGCACTCGTGTCGAATCTTCAAAAGATACACTACTTTTGAAGGACTTAACACACACCTATCGACATTTTTGAAGAGCCTGAGTAACATATCCATAGTACAAGTTGTAGAAGTCCAAGCTTTGCAATTTGCTATATAACTAGTTTTGTGATGTAAATGTTATAATTATCAGTACTATATCTTTCTTTATACTGCTTTGCATTTCATGTTTGTAACAAAACTTTAGTTGAAATTACACCACCATCTTCTTAATTTAAATCTATCATGTCAAATAATCAAGAAAATTAAAATTTTGACTCCGCCTATATTGAAGAGTACATGAATTCTTAAGTATCGATAAAATTCTTTAGTCATGCGATTATTGATATTCAGAAGCAGATGAATAGTATTAATATATTAAATACTTTGTTAGTTTGAATTTAAGAATAATATTCCAGAACCGTCCAAGAGGTAATTAATTAGCTTCATAACATATTTCAAAACTCTAATTTTTTACTCATCAGATTGGTCAAAGCTTCACTTGAAAACCTGGCAATATTATGTTTTAAATTCTGCTGGTATTAATAGCGTTGTCTGATCATAGTTTAGTTTAATCATTTTCATTACCTACTCTAGAATTGACTCGCCTTTGACACTAGGCAAGTTGCATGATAAAGACAACTGAATGTCGTCCAGTAGAAGCAAATATAGGATTTCTAGAATATAGGTGTACCACTAAAAAAGATAATAAAAATAGTATTAACTGAGAATCAATCCCTGATTTCTTTAAGTAAATGACTCAATATTCAATCAAATGCAACATTTAACCTTTTTAGAACACGAGGGCAGGGGCGACCCTTCTATAAAGCAAGTAAAGTAACCGCTTTAGGTCCCATATTTGTGGGGGCCCCATTTTTTGTTACACCTAATAGTGTCACGACCCAAAATCCACTAGTCGTGATGCCACCTAACTCAACCCGCTAGGTAAGCCAACTAATAGCTATCCAATTTCCGAAATATTAACAAGACAATTAAACAAAGAATTATCTCAATCTTATACATTTCCCAAGGACTGGTAGTACAAATCATGAGCTTCTAAGAATAGAATTTACAAAGCCGATATGAAGCAAAACATCTTCTGTTTGAAAAGTACATAAATAGAGTTTGATAATTAATCTAAGACTACCAGAACAAGAGGCAGACACAACCGTAACGCAGGTACGTCTTCAAATCCGGCAACCATCGAGCACAACAACAACAGCAGCTAACATCTGCACCCAATGGGCAGAAGTGTAGTATCAGTACAACCGACCCCATGTACTGAGTAAGTAACAAACCTAACCTTAGGTTGAAAGTAGTGACGAGCTTGAACAAAGTTCAGGTCCAACACTAATAGTCAACAACAGTTCATAACAACATAAAGCAATTAAACAAAGAAGTGACTCAGAGATAAAATGCTCAGCTTTTTCATAGTTTTCCGAAAATAGTTCCACTTTTCAAGTATATCAGTGAAAAACCAACTCCTTTACCGAAAACGTCGAAAATACAAGTAAGTTTGAAAACTGTGAGTTTTTCCCAAAAAATTCCTTTCAACAGTAAATATGATGTTTCATTTTCTCTCCAGATAGGAAGTGCAAATACCTCTCTATGCCCATATGTCAATATATATGAGAAGTCATGAATGAGTGATACCGTATGACATGAGGAAAATGCATCTCTATGCTTGTATGTCATGTGCATGTCAAATGCAATGCGAGTCACTAATAAAACCATATGCATACTCTAAGAGTATCAATTCACTCAGTCCTCCCAGTCACTCAGTCCTCACAGCCACTCAGTCCTCACGGTCACTCAATCCTTCCAATCACTCGGCCCTCGGCCCTCGGCCCTCGCACTCAGTAGGTACATGCGCTCACTAGGTGTGTGTACAGACTCCGGAGGAGCTACTTCAGCCCAATCGTTATAACAAGTCAATCATGACATATATTAGTAAAACATGCTGCGGCATGCAACCCGATCCTATATACATATCCTCACCATCAGGCCCTCGACCTCAATCAGTCATCAATCTCTCCAGTATCTCGGGCTCTTAATGTCATGAAATATCAGCCCAAAAAATAGTAATAGAGACTGAGATGTGATATGCATATGAATGCGTATGACTGAGTATATAATGCAACGAAAGCAGATAGCTCAACAGCAGAAATGACCTCAGTGGTTCCCAATCGGATAAGCATGTAGCCTAGACATGGATTCTAGCATGGATCACAGCTCAATAGCTCAAGTACTTAGAAATTTCATGGTTACAGGTAAGATCAGGTAACTACACAGTACCACAGAAACAACAGAGTCATAATTCACACGGTGCACGCCCACACGCCCGTCACCTCAACACCGACCACATAGCATATAATTCGGGATTTTATACCCTCAACACTACGTTTAGAAGAGTTACTTACCTTGAGCAAGCCAATTCCAATACCGAGCAAGCCAAGCAATGTTCCAAAAATGCCATCCCGCGCATTCCGACCTTCGAACGGCTCGAAACTAACCAAAAACAACTCAAATACATCAAACAATGCTAAAGGAACCAATCCCAATTGAAAAAGGTCGAATCTTTAATCAAAAGCCCAAAATCGGCTGAAAATCCCAACCCAGGCCCGCGCCTCGAAACCGGACAAAACTCATAAAATATGATAACCCGTTCAATTACGAATCCAACCATACTAGTTTCACTCAAATTCGACTCCGAATCGACGTTCAAAACTCAAAAATTCACTTTATGAATTTTAGATTAAACCCTTAAATTTCACTTTGAAATCATCAATCAAACGCCAAAAACGAAGATGGATTCATGAAATATAACCAAAATCGAGTATAGAACACTCACCCCAATCTATATGGTGAAAATTGCCTCCAAAAATTATCCAAATCCGAGCTCCCCAACTCAAAATATGAACAAATCTTCGATATTAAGTACTTTTGCTCAGATGTTCTGCCTCCTTTTGCGTGCCAAACAATCCCAAACTTACTTTTGATACCTCCGATGGATTTCTTATAAAATTTCATTCAGATAGGCTTTTGAATCACTCCATTTGACCTTATAATGAAGGAGATATGTTGGTTTCAATATTTGAAAATAGTGCAGATTTTTAAATACGAAGTAATTGGTAAATTTCGTAATTAATTTGAAAAATCTGGTAATCCAATTCTTAGTAAAATGGCCACAAAATCCTCATACGATGTCCAAATTCGACGATTCTTTTTGCTACGGATCTGTAATTATGATACAGATCTAATACTTCAACCAAAACAAAAATTGGAGCTCATTTATTCAACGTGGTACCATTTATGCTTGAAGAAACGACGTCGAAACATAAGAAAAACGAGCGCAACACAACCCAATTCTATCCAAAACTCACCCGAGCCCCTCGGGACCCAGTACGAACATACCAACAAGTCTCATAACATAACACAGACTTACTCGAGGCCTCAAATCAAATATTACAACATCGAAACGATGAAACACGCCTCAAATCAAACTTAATGAACTTTTGAACTTTCAACTTCCAAAAACTTGTGCCAAAATATATCAAATCAACTCGGAGTGAACTCAAATTTTGCACACAAGTCCCAGTACATCATATGGAGCTACTCGTGCACCCAAACCACCGAGCGAAGTGCAAATGCTCAAAACGACCGTTCGGGTCGTTACATTCTCCCCCACTTAAACATACGTTCGCCCTCGAACGTGCCAAAAGTTGTTCCCAAGGCCATCAAACTGCCATATAACTTTATCACGCACATACTCGTGGGTGATCCCATGTCACCCTATTTAACTAGGCCCGACCACACCACACAACTGAATATGATTACTCCATCCTTAGTCCGTAAACCACAGTATCCAATTTCCAACATCCGAAATTACTACAAGACCCAAACTTCACATAAATACACTATATAAGTCTGAACAAGCTGTATCAAGACATAACCATGACCCACGACACAATCACATATATACCACACAACTCAAATACTCATAGCGATAACTTCCGACCGCAATAGCTGCTCGATAACCAACTCGACACCGGTAACGAACCTCATATCAATTAAAATCTTGTTCTGAACCTTTGTACACTGCCAATGATGAAAGAAACATGCAGAAACTCGTAACCACTTATGAGACCAACAAGTCATGGAACTCTACCTCCTTCGACAAGAACTATAGCCAATTTCTAAGCCGACTTCCGATATTATCCTTCCGACTATGATGTAATCAATTACGATAGCATCCATTCTAGGTCCAATGACCTCATCTTATCCAACACAATCATTCTAGTGACATGCCACATCAACACAATCTAAAGCCACAAACCGTGCAATCCGTGCACCAATAAGCAACAATCCAAATGTACTCAAATCATGAAAAAATGACTCAAACGAGAGAACTATCCCGCAAGCTTAACAAGTACTGGCACAACGAAATACTGAAAATCCATCACACTCCGTAGGACCATCACACGAATCTAACACAAAGTTTCATACCTCAACATAATTTCGCTGCAATGCGTGCCCCATCCAAACATTGATCCATGGCATATACCTCAAGCCACCTTGCTCAAAATCAATAACCACGCGCAATTCGACATCAAGTACTCAAAGTGCATTACCATAACCACGGAGAGGCAAATGACACGGTGCCATACAAACCCCGAAAGGACATAACCAATAGGCCATCGGTCATGCAATACTCAAATACTCATCTCGCTCAAATCCCGTTATAAGGCCCCAATAGAATCGCACCATGTGTGCTTATAACCCACAATTCACAACTCCTCGTAGCATAGAAGAGTAACTCGCAGATCATTTCAGAACACGAATAAGCTCAACAACAACGAAATGGTACATTCCTCAGCAATAGCAGTATGGATCCAACCAATCCAACTCGGTGCAGAATATACATCCTAATTGGGCATACCAATGGACCCCCAAATCAGCTCTAGTTACCCACAAATAGATAAATAACCCCATCGATGTTCCACAATGACTGAATCATAACACATACTATCATCAAGCTAGCTTCGGCCATGACTTCACAATCCATAACCATGATACAATCTGCTCCTAAGAACTCACAGTCTGCAAATCCATAGAACACACGAATCACCATATCTGATCCCATCTCCACCGCCTGAATGCCTAACATATCTCTCATACACGATCATCCCACGAGGAATACTTTTATAATTCTTCCGTGATACATAGCAAAATTTGAATATCAGTAGTCGATAAACTAGGAGAGTGCCGCAATACCAATAAAGTATCCATAAATCAAAACACATTGCCCCTTCTGAAATGTATACTCTCATCAAGCCATACTAGATAGTAATATTATTTACCTAGTCATTTGAAACTGTCCATGCTGCCTAAGGACTCATGACCTTCCCTTCAAAACTGAACTGTGAGACATGCAAATCCCAATCCTACATAACACACCGCATACACCATGCCATCATACGAAAAATATGAGAACTTCGTAGTCCACTCTGCGCCACAAGAAAATACATACTCAATTAGCCAAGGACCTTCCATTTGATCCCATCCAGGAGAAAATCACTATACATCACATGCTCCTCACGCTAGTAGGAAATATACATCTTTAACCGTGGTAGAAACCATCAAGAACTCTCTGAATCCCCTTTGCACAAAACCAAACCGTTAGGACTGAATCTCTCTAACTCAACCAAGTTACGCAGGTCACTAAAAACCCAAGAGCATTTCCACGAAACACCTGTAGAAATCCACCACATCTTAAGCACCCTAAGAATCGATCATATCCATTAATGTGCAAGTCCAACCTACTACCAACTTGTCCTAATTCTCCGAGTTCCTCCCAAATTGCCTTTAAATTGATACCTTTCCTTGCTAGAACACTACTAACCTTAACCAAAACTTGCCCCAAGAAATTTAGCATAGAACCACACCGCCCTAAGGCTCATATACCGGTGTATCCCTTCTTAAGCACCCCCAAAAGTACCATAACTGATACACCCACTCTGAAGAGATATAGACCAGGCTATCTCCGAGAAAATAGGGGTCCCGAACGGGAGAAGAATAAGGCAGGCTGTCTTTCTGTGAATTTAAAGTCATCTTACCTTCCTGATACTGAATGTAGAATCCATAATGACATAGAAATACTGCGAGCCTCGACACCATCCAATGAAAAATCCCCGACCCTAACCATATACAAATCCTGAAAATTCTCAATTGCTACATATATATCTTGAGCCCATTAGAACCCTCTCGAGAGCCTTCCATTCTGCTCAAATTTCAATTAAACCGACAAGACGGACCGAACGACCTGTGCCCCATTAGCACACCAACACCCATGGAAGTAACCCACACTCCTAAGCAACCGAGAAAATTCCTACTCCATGCACACTATGCTCTTCACAAATAACCACTCAATTATTTTATGATTCCCATATACTCATAGAGTGTAATACAACCTGTATGCGGAAATTCCTTTACTCGAGTGATCCTCGATCTCCACCTCTGCAAGTCATAACTGATTCACAAGTATACCTCGAACCGAAACCAATCCAACACATAACCGTGCAATCAAATCGTCGATAGCAGACTCCCCCACTTGGCTCAAAGCCATAGATCAAAACACACAATAACTCAAAATGCCCATATTTTATTACTGCCATAATACCGTAGTGAAATTTAACGGAATCCTTCATAAGCTCACATGCACAACCCACATAGTACCTATCTTGCATTCACCCTAGTAACAGCCAAGCCAACTCCCATCACCGATCCAAACTCAAATGGCAACACATATAATTCACTGGCAAAAAGGAACTCTCTACAAAACAACATAGGGATCACATAACCTCAGGACACCCCACAGGAGATAACCCACCTGCTTAGTCTCAATCTGACATCTCTTCTTACCCTTCCAGAGTCATAACTATTGCTCAATTACTAAATCTTCCTGATTCTGAACTCATATCATGACATTGAAAACTTACTTCACTCAGCAACCAAACAACATGAAAGATCCTTCAACACGCCCATAACTCGAGACTATACATCGAATAATGAAAGAAATCAAGCACCCAATAGCCCCTTCTACACCTCAAGCAAACCCTTCTCGTCACGTTTAAACTATATGAACACATCTCGCAGTCACATCATACTCATCACGTAGCCATCCAACCACAAACTCTACTAATAGGGACACTACCTGGCATATAAATCCAAAAGTACGTGCTCACACAATCAACACCTCTGTGCTCAAGTTACAGTTAAAACTCGGCCTCTAGTCCTCCAGACCGGCCCATCATCAGCATACTGAAATCACATCTTGCACCTCATCTCGGGAATCACAAGTCGTCCATGCACATCTAATATCGAGCGCTCATATGCGCATACGAATGCGTGGAAGGAATCCAAAGAGTTACGCTTCAAGCTGAATCAATGTTGCACGATAAGGAAAGAAAGATGGGAAGTATATCCTAAATGTCTTGTAGCCTCTCGAAGATAGGTATGAACGTCATCATATCGATCCGCAAGACTCTACTAGACACTTGCTCATGACTTGTAGAACCTATGAACCTAGAGCTCTAATACCAATCTGTCACGACCAAAAATCCACTTGTCGTGGTGGCGCCTAACCCAACTCGCTAGGTAAGCTAACTAATAACTATCCACTTTCCAAAATATTAATAAGACAATTAAACAAAGGACTTATCTGAATCTTATACATTTCTCAAGGACTCGTAGTATAAATCATGAGCTTCAAAGAATAGAATATACAAAGCCGATATAAAGTAAATACATCTTCTATTTAAAAAGTACATAAACAGAGTTTGATAAATCTAAGACTACCATGAACAAGAGGCAGCCACAATCGGAACGCAGGTAGTCTCAAATCAACAACCATCGACAGCAAGTGCGAATACCTCTCTATGCCCATATGTCAATATATGTGAGAAGTCATGAATGACGTGATACCGTACGAATGAGAAAAATGCATCTCTATGCCTGTATGTTATGTGCATGTCAAAAGCGATGTGATTCACTAATAAAACCATATGCATACTCTCAGAGTATCAATTCACTTAGTCCTCCCAGTCACTCAGTCCTCACAGCCACTCAGTCCTCACAGTCACTCAATCCTCCCAATTACTCGGTACTCACACTCAATGGTACCTGCGCTTATTTGGTGTGTGTACAGACTCCGGAGGGGCTCCATCAGCCCAAGCGCTATAACAAGCCAATCAAGACATAAATCAGTAAAACATGCTGCGGCGTGCAGCCCGATCCCATATACATATCCTCACCATCAATATCTCCAATATCTCGAGCTCTCAATGTCACAAAATATTAGCCCAAAAATAATAATGTGTTGTATCAATAAAGAGTAATAGATACTGAGATGTGATACGCATATGAATGCGTATTACTGAGTATATAATGCGATGAAAGCAGATAGCTAAACAGCATAAATGACCTCTGTGGGTCCCAATAGGATAAACATGTATCCTAGACATGGATTCTAGCATGGATCACAACTCAATAGCTCAAGTACTTAGAAATTTTATGGTTACAGGTAAGATCAGGTAACTACACAGTACCACAGAAACAACAGAGTCACAATTCACACGGTGCACCCCGACACACCCGTCACCTAGCATATACGTCACCTCAACACCGATCACATATCAAATAATTCGTGGTTTCATACCCAACACTAAGTTTAGAAGAGTTACTTACCTCGATCAAGCCAATTCCAATACCGAGCAAGGCAAGCGATGCTCCAAAAATGCCATCCCGCGCGTTCCGACCTTTGAATGGCTCGAAACTAACCAAAAACAACTCAAATACATCAAACAATGCTAAAGGAACCAATCCCAATCGAAAAAGGTCGAATCTGTAATCAAAAGCCCAAAATCGACTAAAAAGCCCAACCCAAGCTCGCGCTTCAAAACCCAACAAAACTCACCAAATACGATAACCCATTCAATTACGAGTCCAACCATACTAGTTTCACTCAAATCCAACTCCGAATCGATGTTCAAAACTCAAAAATTCACTTTATGAAATTTTAGACAAAACCCCAAATTTCACTTTGGAATCAATCAATCAAATGCCAAAAACGAAGATGGATTCATGAAATATATCCAAGATCGAGTATAGAACATTTACCCCAATTCATATGGTGAAGATCTCCTCCAAAAATTGTCAAAATCTGAACTCCCCAACTCAAAATATGATCAAATGAACAAATCTTCGATATTAAGTACTTTTGCCCAGCTGTTCTGCCTCGTTTTGCATGCCAAAAGATTCCCAAAACTTTCTTTTGATGCCTCTAATGGATTCCTTATGAAATTTCAGTCAAGATAGCCTTTTGAATCACTCCATTTGACCTTATAATGAAGGAGATATGTTGGTTTCAATATTTGAAAATAGTGCAGGTTTTTAACTACGAAGTCAGTAGCAATTTCGTAATTAATCTGAAAAATCTGGCAACCCAATTCTTAGTAAAATGGCCACAAAATCCTCATACGATGTCCAAATTCGACGATTCTTTTTGCTACGGATCTGTAATTATGATACAGATCTAATACTCCAACCAAAACAGAAATTGGAGCTCATTTATTCAACGTGGTACCATTTATGCTTGAAGAAACGACGTCGAAACATAAGAAAAATGAGCGCAACACAACCCAATTCTATCCAAAACTCACCCGAGCCCCTCGGGACCCAGTACGAACATACCAACAAGTCCCATAGCATAACACAGACTTACTCGAGGCCTCAAATCATGCATAACAACATCGAAATGATGAAACACGCCTCAAATCAAACATAATGAACTTTCGAACTTTCGACTTCCAAAAACTCGCGTCAAAACATATCAAATCAACGCGGAATGAACTCAAGTTTTGCACTCATGTCCTAATATATCATACGGAGCTACTCGTGCTCCCAAACTACCGAGCGAAGTGTAAATGCTTAAAGCGACCTTCCAGATCTTTACAAATAGATTATGTATAAGTTTAAAAAATAGTTATGTAAAGTGAAAAAGTTTTATTTCTTTCTAACAAATATAGAGAAGAAGGATTTGCAACTACTATTATTTCTACCAAGGAAATTACACTTGAAATGGATATCGAACCCTAATTTCATAAGAAACATGTGATATATATGAAGTAACAATTTGATGCGAATGTTGATAATGAAATCTCAAAATCTTTCGAAGAGTCCTTTAGAGTTGATTACTTTTGTTGTAACTACCTGACCGGTCATTTCGAGAGTTGTAGCCCCGTTCCCCTATTTTCTGCTTCATTTGTGTTTTGCAGCTGTACTTTGACTTATCGAGTTAGTTGGTTCGGGTTCGGAGTGGTTTTGGAGTGAATTGAGACGCTTAGTCTTCTATGAGAAGGTTTAAGTTGGAAAGGTTGACCGGATGTTGTCTTATGTGTAAATGATTTCGGATTTGAATTTTGAGGGTGCTGTTAGCTCTGTTAGATGATTTCGAACTTAGGAGCGCGTTCGGGTTGTATTTTGGAGGTCCGTAGTAGTATTAGGCTTGAATTGGAGAAAGTAGAATTGTGACGATTTTGGTCGGCAGTGAAAATTTTGATATCGGGGTCGAATTGGATTTCCGAAAGTTGGAGTAGATTTGTGGTGTCATTTTTGACTTGTGTGTGAAATTTGAGGTCAATTGGTCGAGACTTAGTAGGTTCCGACACTCTAGTTTTGGTCGGATGCTCTAGGAGTGCGGACCGCACAAAAATGGTGCGGATCGCAGAGGTGAAGTGCGGCCGCAACAGAATGGTGCGGACCGCAGAAGGGGAGTGCGGCCACAGTTAAGATTTTGCGGACCGCAGTGGAGGAAGGCCTAATGAGTGCGACCGTAGCAAAATTATGCTGACCGCACAGTGGAGGTTCAGAGAGCACTATATAAGCGAGGCTTAGGGTTTTATTTCACATCTTGGACTTTGAGAGCTCGTTTTATGGCGATTTTCGAGACTTTTTCAAGAAAATCATCAGAGTAAGTGATTCTAACTCGGATTTGGCTAATGTACATGAATATATCGTTGATTTCATCATTCGATTAGTGCTTTGAGATGGAAATTTGGGGAAATTGTGGAGATTTCATAAAATGAATTTTTGGGATTTGAAAGCCAATTCGAAGTCGGATTTGAGTGAAATTAGTATGGTTAGTCTTATAATCGAATGGGTTGTCGGATTTTGTGACTTTGGTTGGATCTCGAGACGTGGGCCCGGGGCCCGACTTTTGAGTTGACTTTTTGACTTTTGGCCTAAAGCTTAGTATTTTCTTATGGAATTGATTCCTTTAGCTCGTGTTGATTGTATCGAATTGTTTGTGGCTAGATTCGAGGCGTTCAGAGGCAGATTTGAGAGGCAAAGGCATTGCGGAGTAGGAGTTGCGGGATTTGAGGTAAGTAACTCTTTCAAACTTGGTTCTGAGGGTCCGAAACCCCGAGCTATGTGTTATGTGGTTAGTAATGAGGTGACACACATGCCAAGTGACGAGTGTGTGGGCGTGTACCGTGAGAATTGTGACCTGGTTCATTCCATGGCACCGACTAGTGACTCTATCTTGTTGATATCCATGTTTTCTTCATGTGATGAGGCAAATGAACTGTAAATCATGCTAGTTATCATGTTAGGGCTTTACGTCGATACTGTTGAGACCCTTAGTGGTCGTTTCTTTCTGTCATCTCACTGATTTTATTGATATTCTGTACTCAGTCATACTTATGCACTTCATATCATATCTCAGTCTCAGTTGTTATTTATTTGTACATCATATCATTGTTCCGGGCTAGTTTCATGACATTGTGAGCCCGTAGGTGAGACTGGAGAGTGATGACTGAGTGAGGCCGAGAGCCTGATTATGAATGCCAGTTATAGGGTCGGGCCGCACGCTGCAGCAGTTATATTGATTTGAGATAGTGCTTGGGCCGAAGGAGCTCCTCCGGAGTCTGCACACCCCCAGTGGGCGCGATTGATTATATTCAGGGATGGATCTTCCCTTGGTATGGAGATAGATCTTCTCCATGAGGCTGGATTGGCCTATTTTCCTCGGTACTAGAGACTGATAGTCAGTGATGTATATATTTCGGGATGGATCTTCCCTGGGTCGTGTGAGCCATATACAGTACTGAGTGGTTGTGGGGTTATTATTATTATCTGGAGATCGATCTTCTCCATAGGGCAGGATTGGCCTTCCTCAGTACTGAGTAACTGCTGCCAGAGATGTATATATTCCGGGATGGATCTTCCCTGGGCCGTGTAAGCCATATACAATACTGAATGGACGAGCATTTGGGAATGTAAGCACATGAGGCACTCAACATGGTGAATCACATACAACATGTGCATTGGCATGTAGATGTAGCAGAGTTATATTCTTTATCATGTATGTTTCTGCTTTATCTTACTGTTTTTCAGTTGCCTATTAAATTGAAAACATGCCTACGTTTCTGCACATTTATTTCTATTATATCTGTTGTGGTTGAGTTCATAACTACCTTTGAGTCCATAGTTTGGACTCGTTACTTACTGAGTTGGTGTACTCACGTTACCTCATGCACCTTGTGTGCAGATTCAGGCACTTTTGGTCTCGGTGGCAGTCGATGATCGAGGCTTCAGGCTTAGGAGACTATTGAGGTACCTGCACATTGTTCTCAGGCCTTGACCCTCCTTCCCTATTTCTAGATGTATTTCAGTTTGTTTTCTGTAAATATTGTAATAGACTATGTTCTTCTCTAGCCGCTCATGCACTCAGTGACACCCTGGTTTTGGGCTGGTTGTATCGTATTATCGAATTGTCTTATGTTTTAAACAGTTTTCTTTAAATGTTAAAAGCTTCCTTAAATATTTTTCAACCTTAGTGTTGTTGTGTTGGATTTTGATGAGTTGAGGCTGGTCTAGTTCCACGATAGGCGCCATCATGATGGATCGGGTTTTGGGTCGTGACAAGTTGGTATCAGAGCCTAGGTTACATAGGTCTCACGAGTCATGAGCGAGTTTAGTAGAGTCTTGCGGATCGGTACGGATATGTCTGTACTTATCTTCGAGAGGTTGCAGAACCTTTAGGAAACTTTCGAATTCGTGAACTCTTGTCGCGCGAATCTGTTGATTCTGGTAACTAAACTTCGATTATTCTATTCTCTCACAGATGGTGAGGAGACTTACTACCGGACAGGACGGACAGCCCCAGTGCCACCAGTCAGGGCCGCGAGAGGCCGAGGCGCAGCTGAGGCCGTGGTAGAGGTAGAGGTGTGGTCGGGTCCAAGCCTACACTACTATTGAGTAGAGAGGGTGGTCGATGCAGTTTTAACCCAACTAGGTCGGGATCGAATCCACGGGGAGTTAATAATTGGAATTAGGTTTATATCTAAGCTAAATACGGGCTTTGAGTCTAATTACTCTTCCACAAATTTTGGGTTTGATTTCTACTTCTAACTTTTACTCTAAAGATTGCAATAATTGAAACTAAGGACAATATTTTTGTTCTTGGTTCTCAGATGTTTAAAGAGACTAGGGTCGTGACTTCTACCTAGGTGGATATCTAACGGATAGTAAAATCTAGGGCAATCTCGTGATTAGTTGGAATCTAATATAGCTATCACACCTGGTACTCACTTCATACCTCTCGGTAGTTTGAGTGATTTTGCCCAATTTGGCTTTCTCAAGTCCAAATGGGTATTTATGCAATTCAAGTGATATTAGCTCAAGTCGGGTATTACTATCTCTAGGCTTAACCCTTTAATTAGGGCTATCAGTTTCTTGAGTTCACCCCAATTCCTTGTTAGCCTAGTTTTCCTAAACTTAGTCCCTCTATCTCAAGTAGAGACTAAGTCATAAAGGCATGAATCAATGTTTGCAACCATTAATTCTATAGTTCTAGCAAGAACTAGGCTAAATATCACTAACCCATTCACATTCAAGCCCTAAAATCAAATACCCATGCTAGGGTTGGGTCATAACCCTAGCTATGGGTTTAGCTACTCATAGAAATAATAGAAATTAAATATAAAATGAAGATAAAATTCATAATACTAGATTAAAGGATGAAAATCTAATGTTAAAAGATGAATATAGTACAAAATTTCCAAAAGAAGTAAACTCAGCCGTCTCAGGTGCTCCTCTAATACATAACATAACCTAAAAATGACAAAAAGTTCTGTTGATACTAAGCTGAAATTTCTAGACAAAGATACCCCTGCGGAGGTTGTGCGGCCGCGTAATTCTGAGCGCGGTCCGTATTCTTACTTTCGCGGCCGCTTAATTCTGATCGCGGTCCGCATTCTTCAAATCTGGATCTGGGGTGAGCTGAGTTCCGCTGACCGCATAATTTCAATAGCGGTCGCATAATTCTAATGCGGACCGTGCTAGTCATTTAGCTTGAAAATGTAACTCTCTGAACCTCCCTTTCGCGGACAACGTAATTCTGATCACGGCTACATTGTGGCTTTCGCGGTCACACAATATTTGTGCGGTCCGCATTTCAGATATCTTGGCCCAGTCTTGGTTTTTGTTTAAGTTTTGACTCCTTTATGAGTTGATTATGACCCCTTTGGCCCATTTTGAAAAATTCCTGCAAGCAACCATATTACATTAGTTTCCGGGAATACCTTCACGCATTTTTGGCCCAAAACACAAGTAAAAGAGAGAAAATAATAGGTTAATATCTCTACTTATCAACTCCCCCAAACTTAAGCTTTTGCTTGTCCTCAAGCAAATAAGGTAATTCCTACCTCCACTAAAACGGATGATATTTCAGCTGCCCTAAGGTGAATCAATCATGCATCAATTGGGACTAACAATTACCCTCAACACAAATGAATTATCAACAACATAATGTTTTGACCTTTTGAGTACCATAGTTCTAATGCAGAAATAGAGCATCAAGAGTAGACTTAATCCATCAAGGAAGCTCGCTCTATCACATAGGTCATTGTGGAACCCAAACTCCTTCTCCGCTACTCTCCATAAGCAAATCTCACTTTAGAATTGTAACACTCAAAAACAAGGATTGTGAAGAAGTACGCTCATCTCTCTCAAAAGAATGACACAAGTCTGACTTTAAGCACCATAAGCTTGCCCCTTATGTAAAACACCACTAATGTAAGCTCACTCAACTCGAAATCATATAGGGCTTTTGCGGGAATATAGTGAAGGCTTTTGGATCAAGGTAGGACTTATCGGCATATGATGGTTTCATATTTCCTTAAGCACTCCATTTTTTTCATTTCGGCTCATACTTTCTTGACTCTTTGAGTCATTTTGTTCTTCCTTATAGGAACTAGAGAGACACATTGTCACTCTTTCTTGATCATGACAATCATTTTTCTCCTTTTCTAATCATTTCATGCCTTTCATCATTGCTTTCTTTAAATCCCTTCAATTTTCACTTTCTTTTTGACATATTTCTTTTTGGCCTTTCTTTCTTTTCTTTGCCTTCCCTTTTCTACATTTCTTTTTGTTCTTTGTACCTTTTATCACTTTCACATTCCTCGTCTCTCCCCCAACCTTATACTTTTGCCACTTGTTTATCAAGAATGCAAGGAAAGATCGGGTGCCAAGAGAGGGTCATTATAGAACGGATAAAGGCTTGTAATGTGGTTCTTGAAAGAAAAAGGGCTTCGGCTCAAAGGGGTTGACTGGGGGTATCATATTGGTAGGCTACGGAAGCTTTCAAGTTTCAAATTGGATCAAGGAGAGCCTACAATCATTTCTCAAGTCGAGCTACACTTAGAATTTTGCCTAGACAAACATTCAGGGCGAGTTCTAGACTTATTGGCACGGAACTTGGACTTGCAATTCAATACCTCACCTCTCAAGTTGTTGGATTGTTAAAGAGACAGAGTCGAGGGCCCACAACAACCCTAGCTAATATTGAACACCACAAATGGCTCAAAGAAACCACTCGATGAATGTTTTAGTCAACACAAGAGTCTAAAGGTCACAACTAGAGCTATAATTTGCCAATCACTTGTTTCTAACCATAAAGTCGAAGGTAAATGTGTTAGTACCAAGTGAAGTCTTCTTGAGACACTTTTATTCATTACTACTATTTACACCAAAACATAAATAAAACAGATTCAATTCCTTAAGAAGGTTGTCACGACATCCATCATTGGGAAGAGCCACCCGGTTCACACAATATCCACCTTTGGAAAGAACCGTGTCATTAAGAAAACCAAAGGCTTATTGTTCACATAAAACGTAAAAAGGAAGCTAATCAACTTAAAAATAAGCTACTAAAAGAAATAAGAAGCTATACTACTAAGGGAAAATAACTAAAGAAGTTATGAAGTAAACTACGGAAATTAAACTGAATATATACAAACTTGAGGTAAAGCGAATATATAAATGGAAATGAATATATACATCAAATGGTAAAAATATGTACATACCAATAGTGAAAATAACGAATATATACATGCCAAAAGTGAAAATAAAGATAAATAAAGATAAAGAAAAATAGTGTAATGGTTATTACATACCAAATGTCATAAATCAAAAAGGACCACCCCCAAATGAAAGATAGCATTGTCCTCAATGCTATAACAAATAAGAACAGGGAAAAGGGGGTAAAGAGTACAGAAAAATCCCTATGTGGTATCTGTTTGCATCGGGTCCTCAACCTGAACCGGGTCCTCAACATCCTCTAACTGTATCTCCATATCCTCTGACTGGGGACTACGAGGTTGCTGAGTATCTGAATCAGCTCCTCAACAATGTGTGATGCTGCAGCTAGCTCCTCAGACTGGCCGGCTGCTGCCCCTGGTGCGTCGGGATCTATTGCATGTGTTGCTCGGACTGTCTCCTCCATGAGAGGGTCCATTGGCAAGTCTCCTGCGTGAGCAATCTTCTCAACCTCCTTATCCAACTTCCCGACCGAGTCCTTTTGAGTCTTTCACAGATTCTTCACCTGCTTCCCCAAATCCTTGATTTCTTTACCATGTGTATCAAGAGTCTCCCTGATCTTCTCCTGGTCATCCAGAATCTTCTTCTGGTTGTCCAGAATCTTCTTCAACGAGTCCTCCATTGATGGAGGTACCTGAAGTTCTGCTGGGACTGAAGACTGTGCTGCCACTGCATTGGATATGGAAGACAACTTTGTGGTAGCTGCCTGCATCCAGTTGTTGAGACTGGACAGTGTCTGGGAAACCCTCAATGCAATCTGAGGGTAGGTAGAAGATGAAGGCACTGACAGTGGCACTGAAGATGGAGGAGGCATGGCTACTGCTCCGGTAAAAGTATCGGTTGTTGTGGAGGGCTCGACAACTGATCCAATGGCCACTACCCATGGCTCTTCAGACTGGCCAGTGGAGGTAGTGGCTTTACCCTTGAATTTAGGGTTGTCCGCTCCCTGGAGGTGATACCATGAGAAAGGCTTTTTAGCCTTCACCTCCACATCAAAATGTCTCGGCTCCATGCCTTGATCTTTGAAATACTCAATCAGGAAGTTGGGGTAGGGATAATCTTTGTTCTTTCTGGACTGCGTTGGAGATGTTGTAGGACATCAAGTTCCCTACATTAATAGGATATCCTGCCATGATGGAAGCTACCAACACTTCTCGGGAAAGTGGAAGGACATTTTTATGCTGGCAAGGGTCAAGACAGTTGCACACGAATGATTGCCACCCTTTTTCTTCAATGTTAAGGGTGTTTCTGATGATTGGCACTCCTGCTGTGAGCCATACAGGTGTCTTCCCCAAAATAACAAGTAACTCAACTAGCCATGGGCGAACTGACTCACCCAAGGCTAGCTTTTCCAGGTATTGCACCGCCTCAACCTCCTCAAACCCTTCATATTTGTTCAGTGCTTTGCCACCAAACTAGATTTTCAAGTTTCGTACCTTTGTTACTTTTGTACCCTTTTTTATGTGGGCAACATTGGCATAAAACTCCTTGACTAGGTATTCATTGGCATCATGCGGACGGTCGGAGAACCATTTCCATCCTTTTCTCTCCGAGAATTGCTTTAGAACATTTGGATTGTGCTGGCTCAGGTCATTGGTTATGATCTGTCGCTCAAGAGTGAGCGACCTTTGGGTCCACCATTCCCGAAATTTTGCATAAGCTTTATCACTGACAAATCTATAAGACCATACCTCCGGGTTCCTTGATCTAGCCAGGCCTCCCATAACTGTATCACCCCCTCTCCCGTCATCCGGAACTTCGTCATCATCATTTAAATTGATTGCAGTTGGGGGGGCATGTGAGGTAGAGGGTTCAGAATCGTCACTACCCTTTTCCGAACCCTCAGACGAACCCTTAGAGGAGGAGGATTCATTAACCAAATGCAATATCCCCGGGAATTATGTGGGGATTTGTCGGGACTGGACTTTCGGTTGTGCTTTCCCGGAGTTTCCTTCAGAAGGTTCCCCGGAGGGGACATAGTCACTAGTCTCAGAAGTGTCTGGGGCTCTATTGGCGGTTGCTTTCTTACTGATTACCTTTTGAGCTGACAGAGGTATGTTGGGTTTGCTTCGACCCCGGCCTCGGGAGGGTTCTGCCCTCCCTTTGGAAGTATCACCTCGACCTCGGGAATGCACCATTGTCTGCAACACACAAATAGTGAAAGTCAGTTAGAAGTGGGGTTCGACATGTGTTAAAGCATTACAGATGGAATGAAAGACAGTGCTTCTAAGAACAGGGCAGCGCGGACTACACAAAAGTGAGTGCGGTCGCGAACTGCCCATCGCGGTCCACATAAAAGTGAACACGGCCACGAAGAGACCAGGCTCAGACTACTGGTTCTTTGAAGTTGATCAACTGTGGAACGCACAAAAATGAGTGCAGCCACGAAAGACCCATCGCGGACCGCACAATATTGGGTGCGGCCGCGAAAACAAATGACTGAGTCTCTGAAGTTCAAATGCACGGTCCGTATAAAATTAAGTGCGGCCGCGAAAGATAAATCGCGGACCGCGTGGCCGCAAAATCTAAGCAAATGTCAGTGCTCTAAACTAGGGTACCGCAGACCGCACAATTTTGTATACGGTCGCATATCCTATCGCGGACCGTACAAAAGTGTGCGCGGCCGCGAAGTTCAAATTATATCGGCACTGAGGTACGATCAAAACTAGGGTTTTCACTAATTAGGCAAGATTTATGGCAATTAGGAAATAAAAGCTACTAACCCTAGCCCCTATTATGTATTCAAACACTACCCATATGTTTCTAAGGAGGAATCAAGCATCAATTCGACATTTTGGCATGAATCTAACCCTAGATAAAAAGAAAACTAAAAAAAAGAAAAGAAAAGAAAAGAAAGACATGAAAGTAATAATGAACATACCAGTAGTGAAATGTAGCAAGAAATCACACTTGAGAAAACGAAATGAGAGTGAAAACAAGGAAGAGTGCACTGTGTCTAGCTTGAGATATCGGAGTTTGTAAAGTGTGAATGGGATGAAAAAGTCCTATTTATACTTTTACCTAGGTGGCTCCCCAACTTACCTGAGTGCGGCTGCGAAATTTTGTCGTTGTCCTCACTCTTTACCTTTTGGGAGCTCAGCATAAGCCTCCAGGGCGCGGTCCGCTTAGAAATGGTCGCGACCGCACAATTTGTGCGGTCCGTGGAAATTTGAGTGCAGCTGCGAACTCTTAAGGACTTTTGACAGGCCAAATAAAGAGAGAAGGCAATTTCCATCATCCAGTTGCGCGACCGCGCATAGATTGTGCGGCCGTGAAGTGCTTGTGTGGTCCGCATAATTTTGAGTGCGGTCCGCGAAATTTTACCACTTAGCCAAATTTTTCCTTGTCAATTTCCTGCACTGCACAACCAATTCCTACACACACTTTACAACCAGTTAGTCCAAAACAATGCCTAATCTAAGAAGAAAATCAAAAAAAAGGAAAAAAACACATGGGTTGCCTCCCACGACGCACCTGATTTAATGTCGCAGCACGATGCACGTTACCATCATTCACTTGAAATGGATCAATGCCACAACATGGCTATCATCAATCTTGCCAAGTTAGTGCTTCACCCGGTGCCCATTGACTCTAAAGGTCTCACCATTCTTGTTTTTCAAATCTAGAGCACCAAAAGGAGTCACATGCACAACTTCAAAGGGACCGCTCCATTTTGACTTTAGCTTTCCCAGAAACATCCGTAACCGAGAGTTGAATAAAAGAACAAGATCACCTTCTTTGAATTCTTTATTCTGGATATACTTATCATGTAGGTACTTCATCTTGTCCTTATACAAGGATGGACTGGAGTAAGCATGGAACCAGAACTCATCAAGTTCATTCAATTGCTCCACCCAAAGATTGGCAGCTACATCCCACTCAAGGTTCAATTTTGTTCAACGCCCACATGACCTTATGTTCTAATTCCACCGGGAGGTGACATGCTTTCCCAAATACCAACCCATACGAAGACATACCAATTGGAGTCTTGTAAGTTGTTCTATAGGCCCATAAAGTATCGTCAAGTTTCCTTGACCAATCAGTCCGATTTGCATTGAAAGTCTTGGATAGAATACTCTTGATCTCCCTGTTGGAGACTTAAACCTGTCCACTTGCCTGGGGGTGATAGGGGGTTGACACCTTGTGAGTGACACCATACTTGGAGAGTAAAGTGTCAAAGGCTTTGTTGCAAAAATGAGAACCCCCATCACTAATGATGGCCTTGGGGTGCCGAACCTTGTAAATATGTTTTTCTTCAAGAACGCCACCACAATCCGTGCTTCATTGTTGGGAAAAGCCACAGCTTCAACCCATTTGGAAACGTAATCCACAACAACAAGAATATAGGTGTTCCCACACGAACTCACAAATGGACTAATAAAGCCGATGCCCCATACATCGAAAATATCAATCTCAAGGATGGTGGTGAGAGGCATCTCATTCTTCTTGGAAATCCCACTGGCCCTTTGGCAATCATCACATCGCTTAACAAGATCTCTAGCGTCTTTGTACAAGGTAGGACAATAGAATCCATATCTTAGGACCTTCGTAGTAGTTCTCGCCCCACCATGGTGACCACCGTAGGGAAAAGAATGGCAAGCTTCAAGAATACCCAATTGCTCTTCTTCTGGAACACTTCTTCGGATAATATCAACAGTGCAAATTTTGAAAAGATATGGCTCGTCCCAATAATAATCCAAGCATTCCCGTTTGAGCTTCTTCCTTTGGTTTGAAGAGAACTCATTCGGGACAATTCCACTCACATGATAGTTAGCCACATAGGCAAACCAAGGCATCCCGGTCAAAGACATGGAAATGAGTTGTTCATCCGGAAATGAATCATTAATCTCAAGGCCATCATGGGGCCTCCCTTCCTCTTCCAAACAGGACAAGTGGTCCGCCACTTGATTCTCACTCCCTTTTCGGTGTATGATTTCAAGATCAATTCTTGTAGAATAAGTACCCACTGCATCAATCTAACCTTTGGGTCCTTTTTGCTCATCAAATAACGAAGCGCCGCGTGATCAGTGTGAATAATCACTTCACTTTGGTACCCATGAGGTACGGGCAGAACTTTTCCATTGCAAAGACAATGGCTAAGAGTTCTTTCTCGGTCACCGTATAGTTGACTTGGGCATCGTTCATGGTCTTACTAGCATAGTAGACCGGATGGAATATCTTGTTGACTCTTTGCCCCAATACCGCTCCTACCGCCACATCGCTAGCATCATACATGAGCTCATATGGTAAGCTCCAATTTGGTGAGGTAATGATGGGTGTGGTAGTCAACCTATACTTGAGTAGCTCAAATGCCGTCATACAATCATCATTGAACAAATTTTGTATTTTTTTCCAACAACTTGCACAAAGGGGTTCACCACCTTTCAGAAATTCTTGATGAACTGACGGTAAAACCCTGTGTGACCTAGAAAGCTCCCCACTCCTTTGACGGAAGTAAGAGGAGGGAGTTTTGATATCACTTTAATTTTTTGCTTTATCAACTTCAATACCATGCTTGGAAATCTTGTGGTCGAGGACGATACCCTCCTCGGCCATAAAGTGACACTTCTCCCAATTAAGCACCAAGTTGGTTTCTTCATAGCATGCCAATACCTTATCAAGATTATCTAAACACGCATCAAAAGAATCCCCCACAACAGATGAATCGTCCATGAAAACCTCGAGGAAGTCCTCCACCATATCCGTGAATATTGCCATCATACACCGCTAAAAAGTAGCCGGTACGGAATAAGAATCTGGTTATATCCGGAATACCCATCCAAGAAGCAATAATAAGCACGTCCGGCTAACCTATCCAATATTTGATCAAGAAATGGAAGCGGAAAATGGTCTTTCCGAGTCACTTTGTTGAGCTTCCTGTAATCCATGCATACTCTCCAACCAGTGACAGTTCTTGTGGGGATCAACTCATTGTTTTCATTTGTAATCACAGTCATGCCCCCCTTCTTTGGGACACATTGCACCAGCGAGGTCCATGAACTATCAGAAATGGGGTAGACAACCCCAGCATCCAACCATTTGATGATCTCTTTCTTGACTACCTCTTGCATGGCCTCATTCGACCGTCTTTGATGTTCCACGAAGGGTTTGACATCCTCCTTCAATATGATTTTGTGCATGCAAAATGTGGAGCTCATACCCCAAATGTCCGCCAATGTCCAACCTATTGCCTTCTTCCTCCTTTGGAGCACCGCAAGGGTGGCATCTACCTGCACATTAGTTAAGCACGAGGAAAGAATAACAGGTAAAGTGGAACAAGGGCCTAAGAACTCATACCTGAGTATGAAGGCAAGGGCTTCAACTCCAATGAGGGAAGCTCCTTGATTGAGGGATTTGTTTGTGGAGTCTTCCGATTTTCGAGGTCCAAGGAAAGTTTTCAGGGCTCATATGTATATGAACCCATTCCTTGAAAAGCATTAATATATTCCACCAAGCCTTCCTTCTCATCCACATCACGATTCAATAACACAGCTTCCAATGGGTATTCCACATTAATCACAGCACTTGTGTCGTCAACAATCACTTCGGTCACAAGATCCACAAACGAACACACTTCGTTGCTATTAGGCTGCCTCATTGACTTACAAACATGGAACACAACTTTTTCATTGCCCACCCGGAAGATGAGCTCCCCAGATTCCACATCAACTAAGGCCTTCCCTGTAGCTAGGAAAGGTCTCCCCAATATGATTGGCACCTCGTAGTCAACCTCACAGTCAAGTATCATAATATCTGCGGGAAGTATGAACTTTTCGACCCGAACTAGCACATCATCAATTATCCCCAATGGCCTCTTCATTTTCCTGTCCGCCATTTGCAACCTCATGGATGTGGGTCTTGGTTGCCCGATCCCAATGTCTTGAACACAGAATAGGGCATCAAGTTAATGCTTTCCCCTAAGTCACATAAAGCTTTGACGAAATCGACACTACCAATAGTGTATGGGATTGTAAAGGCGCCGTGGTCTTCTAACTTTGGAGCCATGGAGTGCACAATGGCACTCACTTGATGTGTCATTTTGATCGTTCACAGTTCATTAATCTCTTCTTTGTTACCAAGTCCTTCATAAACTTGGCATATCCCGGTATTTGTTCTAGGGCTTCAACCAATGGCACATTTATGTACAAACTTATTATCATATCAATGAATTTCTTGAATTGATTTTGATTTTTGATCCTTTGAGGATATGGTGGAGGAGGCCTTGGCAAAGGAGCCTTGGCTTTGGGCACTACCATTTTCGGTATGTCTATCACATGTTCCCTAGACGGGTGCATATTATTTTTGTGTCTCCTCCATGTTGTCATCAATGTCTATCCTCACTTCATCGTTCACATTCTCATCATTTACTTGCACATCATTTCTTGTCCCATCATCATCGTGCACCAACACATCATCACTCACGATCTTTCTTGGGTTAGAGGTACTAGCAACTCCACCTCTACCACTTCTTGTAGTCACCGCCATAGCATGGACCGTATTGTTCCCCCCCTTTAGGTTTACTACTGTATCACTTGGTAGTGTCCCCTTAGGGCGAGTATTCAAATCCTGAGAAATTTGGCCAAGTTGGACTTCCAAATTGCAGATAGAAGTGTTGTGGGAGGCTAATTTGGCATCGGAGTTGGCATTTTTCTTCATCATTTGCTCGAACATTGTTTCAATCCGTCCCATCTCATTGTTGGAAGAACTAGGACCTTATGATGGATATGGAGGCGGGTTTTTCGGTTGTTGATACATCGGCGGCCTTTGAAAGCCCAACCCCCGATTCCTTTGATAATTGTTGTTCCAACCCCCTTGATTGTTGTTGCCTCCCCAATTACAATTATTTGTGCCACCCCAATTGCCTTGATTTCCTTGATTACCCCAATTTTGATTGTTGTTGTTCCCTCAATTTCCTTGGTTGTTGTTGTTGCCACTATTTCAATTTCCTTGTTGACCTTGAGTGCCCCAATTTCCTTAGTTTCCCTATGATCTCCATTGGTTTTTATTTGGAGCATTGCCCCGTTGACCTTGATAATTGTTGACATATTGAACCTCTTCACTTTGATCATCATATGAATCATCTTGATTGTACCCACTACCACTTTGCTCAAATTGATCCGGATTGTTTTGAACTTGTTGACCTCGTTGCCTTCTCTTGTTGATCATCATATTCACTCCATGGCATTCACTTGTTTTGTCCCTTGAACTTGTTGTAACTGAGCTTTGGCCAATTGGTTCATGGTAGTAGTCAACTCAGCTATAGCTTGGCCGTGGTCATGTAGCTCCTTGTGTAGGTGAATAACATTAGGGTCACCTTGTGGCACATTAGCTATACTTTGCCATGGGAATAGGTATCTGCCATCTCATCAAGTATTTCACATGCTTCGGCATATGGCGTGTTCATGAAGTTCCCTCCGGCGAGTTGGTTAACCACACATTGGTTTGTAGTGTTGATCCCCTTGTAGAAGGTCTGTTGAATCATGGCCTCAGTCATATCGTTGTTCGGGCACTCCTTTACCATTGTCCGGTACCTCTCCCAAATCTCATGTAACGGTCCATTTGGCTCTTATTTAAAAGCAAGGATCTCATCTCTTAGCGTCGCCGTATGTCCTGGAGAAAAACTTTGAGATGAAATTCTCGGCCAACTCATCCCAAGTGTGTATGGATTGGTTGGGTAACCTTTCTAGCCAAAGCCTTCCCCCTTAGAGAAAATGGGAAAAGCCTTAACCTCAATGCGTCCTCAGAGACATTAGTCTTCTTGCTCCCCCAGCACGTGTCAACAAAACCATTGAGATGCTTGTAGGCGTTTTGGTGTGGAGCTCCAGTGAAGAAACCCCTCTATTCCAACAGTGTAAGCATGACATTGGTTATTTGAAAGATGCCCGCTCTAATCCGGGGCGGGACTATTGCACTTGCATAGCCTTCGTTGGGCAACACCCGGTGTGCTGCCCTTAGAGGAGGTGGAGGAGGGTTTGGGATATTGTCATTAACCGAGCGGCCTCTCCTTTGTACGTGAGGTTTGGGTTAAATCTCATCCACATGATCATTATCTACCTCCTCCCCCAATGGCAAATTTTCAAGGGCTTCGTTGTTAAGATACATCAAAAGCAATTCACACACAAATTAGAAAACGGAAGGAAAGAAAAATAGAACACACAAGTACTCAAATATATAGCTAAAACCATCTAACTCCCCGGCAACGGCGCCAAAAATTGATCGGGTCCAAGCCTGCACTACTTTTGAGTATAGAGGGTGGTCGATGCAGTTTTAACCCATCTAGGTCGGGATCGAATCCACAGGGAGTTAATAATTGGAATTAGGTTTATATCTAAGCTAAATGCGGGCTTTGAGTCTAATTACTCTTCCACAAGTTTTGGGTTTGATTTCTACTTCTAACTTTTACTCTAAATATTGCAATAATTGAAACTAAGGAGAATATTGTTGTTGTTGGTTTTCAGATGTTTAAAGAGACTAGGGTCGTGAGTTCTACCTAGGTGGATATCTAACGGATAGTAAAACTAGGGAAAGCTCGTGATTAGTGTCGACGCCCCCTTTTTTTTCCTCGCGGAATCGGGTTCACGACATTTGGGAAGACAACGCTTTTCCCACTTTGGGAATTGGGTTTTTGAGAGTTTGGAGAGTCGCCAACTAATGATTATAGTGCATTAGGACACTTTTAGAAGAATTAAAGATGCAGACCAGAGTTTTGGGTAAGGGCTTGAAATAATCTCGAGGGGAAAGTGTTAGGCACCCCTCAAGATCCACTAGTGTGGTTCCCGGCCATGCTACAATTGTGACTTTAGATGTAAATGTAAATAAATAACTACAAGAAGCACAAAAGGTTAAAAGAAGTGCTGAATTTTAAAGGAGCAATTTTTGTAAAAACGTGCAAGTAGAGGAAAAGGTCAAGTACTTAGTGTAAATAATCCGAAAGATCATGCGAGAAGCAAAAATTGAAAATGCAATAGCTTTAAAGATTCAGAAAATTTTGTTAAACTAATAAAGAAGGAGAAAGGGGTCCTAGGTTTATACATTACATGGATCATTCGCACAACACTGGTACTCAGTTGTACACGGAGTGTTATCGTGTAATCATTATCTCCATGTCTACCCTTCCCACCCCGTTAAGGTATTAAAGCGCGGAACGGTATCGTTTACTTATCGCATGCTACTACCCGTCCCAATCCTATTAGCCCCGGGTTATTAGGACTTCTAGTCCTAAAGGGGAAGAAAGGGATGGGGGCCTTTGTGGAGTTTAAAAGATAAAATTCTAGCTCGACATTCAAAACAAGTATCAAGTAAAAGGGGAGGACCAGCAAGCATACAAGGCTAAAATGAACCCCAGAAGTCAAACAATCATTTAGTTTAGCATGCCTTGACAAATATTGTTTTGGTCTTAGATTAAATTAAGCAGTGAGCGAACTGGTTCAACACATGTATTTAAATAGAGAGTCTGCATTAGGCAACTCGGATACAGTTGTCAGGGACTGACCCAATTCATTAATTAGCCAACCTTTGTTTATGAGTTGAAATAAAAACCTAGGCGTAGGATCTATTAATTTCAGGAAAAAAGATGCAAAGAGTTACCAGTAGTTTCAAAAAAGATGCAAGTTGATTTTAGAAAAAGAATTATCAGTTTAAACAAAGAGAAAAGATGCAAACCGATTTTAGAAAAGAGTTACCAGTTGTTTCAGAAAAGATGTAGACTGATTAAAAGGTTTACGAGTTTCAGGGGAGTGCAGATTGATTATAGGAAAAAGGTTTACCAATTTTTGCGGGTTTCAGAAGTAGAAAATTTCCAGTTTTAGTAAAGACACTAGTTCCAGCAATCGATACTGCTTAAGAACGAATGATGCTATTAAAGACGAGGTTTCCTATAGGCATGCTTTTTATACGTTTACCGATTTTAACACCCTTTCATGACATTAATAGGAGTCTTATACACATGATGTCTATATGCAACTTTGTTATTTAGCCTATAAACGGTTTGCCTAATGACAATTGTATATGCAGAAATGCAAGAGCCTATAGACATGATCTCTATATGTGTCATTACAGAACATGAATGTTAAATCCTATAGACATGCTTTCTAGGTGATTTTGCGGTAAAGTTAAGCGTTAAATCTTATAGGCATGGTCTCTATGTGATTGAATCAATATTAAAGACCCTATAGGCAGGATTTCTAGTTTGAATAAAAATCCTAACTCATGATTTCTACCCCTTGGATGCAAGAAAAGTAAAGACCCTTCCCACACCCTTTTACTATACTCCCTGAGTTTCATACACAATTATTACAATCCAATGAATCAAACTGGAAACTAAAAGATACATCAGAAGCTAACAGCTAGATCCGAGTAGCCTAATTCAACCTTAATGTCTAATAACATGCGACTGAGCCACTTCCGGGATCCAGATTTCCAAAGCCTTCTCTTTATCCAAGGTGTTTCGGAGTTCCAAGGAATCTCAGGGATTCCAGGCATTGCTTACACCCACGATACTATCAAAATTAGAATAGTGCAGTGTGGAAGAGCCAGTTCTCATGCATCCAAGTTCAGAGGGAGCTCGGGGGTCCCAAAACATGGCTTGCAAGAGAGGGGCAGAACTTATAGCTAAGAGTAAGTGCAAAGTGAAAGGGGAATTGGGGATCCATGACAGGTGGTGGTCATACCTAGCTAATAAGTAGGCTGGCACACCCCTGACCACTTGCTTGGTTGAACAAGTTAGGAGCAGA
The DNA here is from genome assembly GCF_001879085.1 of Nicotiana attenuata. Classification (NCBI taxonomy): domain Eukaryota; kingdom Viridiplantae; phylum Streptophyta; class Magnoliopsida; order Solanales; family Solanaceae; genus Nicotiana; species Nicotiana attenuata. The sequence goes on along the minus strand of NW_017671378.1, from coordinate 169,758 downwards.
CCTTTTGAAGGTCAGACCAAAGTCTAGATAGTGATTAGGACACTATCAGACCCCAGTCCAGGGCTCAGACACATAAAAGGGGAAAAGGGAATGGGCATTGATTGAGTTTGGGATTCAAAGAATCCAGTTCAAGGATCATAGAGAGCAAATTGGAGTGCTGTTATGCCCTGAACCATAATCACATACAAAGGGTAAAGGGTAAGGGGATTCACATAGGAACAATAATGACAAAGTTGCAGAAAAACAGTAAAGGAAAGCATAACAGAACTAGGATGTGAAACACATAGTGGAGGAGCACTATTTAAACTAAGATGGACATACCAGTTGCAAAGTAAGAGAATAGCAGAGTAACCACAGCAAGCAAGCAGCAGAAACAACTCAGTTTTTCAGCAGAACACTTGAATGTTCAAGGAGAGCTAAAAGGGTATTTCAGAAAGCAAAGAGGAGAAGTACACAGAACTGGTATGTGTATTTGAGAGAAGAAGGGAGTAGAAAACAGATTGCCTATTATTGCTTGATTGTTACTGCCCTTTTTGAAAAGGGGAGGGTTGAGCCCTTTATATAGTTTTGAAAACAGGTGAGGCAGGCACAAATGTATAAACATAGAAACTAATCAAATTAGTATCAATTAGGGTAGACAGACTCCTTTAATTAAGGGTCTAGTTCAGACGACTAAGAAGGAAGAGAGAATCAGTTTATTAAGAGACCATATGGTGCACAAATAAGGTCACATACACAATTGGATATTTAAGGAAAGAGGGCACAGTAGTAAGAATAAGGTATAAGTTTAAAAATCAGTCAAAGGATCTCGGCTCCAGTTGTAAATCACAAAGAAACTGAGATAGTTAAGGAAGTAAATAATTCAAACGTTGGTACAAAATCACAGAACATACAGGATCAATTATTTAAGGAAAACATCAGTAAGGTAAAAGAGGTTCAATCAAGAGAAATTAGTGACGAATTTCTTAGCCTGATTAAAGGAATTTCGAAAATAAAACTTTGAAAGGGAAGCTTATATATAAGCATGCAGTTCAAAACAAAGAAGAACAATGAGAGTTTTTTCCATAATCATAGGCAAATAAGTTCACAAGTTCGATTACAGACTCGTCATGAGTCTGTAAACCTAGGGTTTCAGAGTGAAACCCTAGTGTCTTTCACTTCAAAGAAAAGAAAACCCCCCAAATCTTAGGGTTTCACATGGAGTCGGAGGTGAGGGAATCGTTCAAAGTCACAGAGATAGGCAGATATGCACAAACAGAAGTAAAAGGAAATTACGAGTTTTAAGACGAAGGTAGGCAAGAGCATGATCAACAGAACTCAAAAACAAAATCAAAGCATGAGCTTAAACACGTAAGCAAAAGCGATTCAATAACCTAGGCTAACATGTGAACAAAAGAGGTAAAAGAATCTCCGTAAAAGATCCAGTAAGAAACACAAGAGCAGGCTTGAACATAACAAGGAATAAAACAACGAGCATGAACACACATAAAAAGAGTAAAAGAATCAAAAACATTTAGAAAACCCTAAAAATAGGATTCGAACAGTTTTGAAAAGGGAAAATTGGGGAAAAACTCTAAAATGGCACACACAGCATAGATCTAGCATAATCTAGACGAATAAGCGAAAAAGGAACCTCGATTAGGCTAGGGTTTCTGAGAACCCAAAAGGACGAGAAGGCTTGGAAGTCTCGAGAATGGTTCTGAGCTAGCAAGGTCGAATCCAGGCTCGAGAGGCTGAGATACGCCGGAGCAAAGCCGGAAACGGCCAAAGAAACTCGAACCGGCCAGGGTCTGGATGAAGACCTTCGAGGTCTAGCCTCGAATCTTCAATGAGCAAGCGTGTGAGAGCAGGAGATGGTGGGTAGAGGTTGTCCATGGCTAGATTAGCCATGGATTCTGGAGGTAGGTGGATATTAGGGTTTCAGAGGTTGAGAGGGTTCGAGAGAGACGAGAGGAACCAGAGGCGGCGGATTTGGAGAATGGGGATAGGGTTAGGGTCGTTTGGGAATTAAAATGGTAAGGAGGAAATGTGGCCGTTGATCATTTTGATCAACGGCCTGGATCAAAAGGGAGTCGGGCGGGTAAAAATAAACGGGCCGTGGGTCGGGTTAATTAAGAAATTTGGTAGGGAATTTTGGGTCTGATTTGGGCTTAAGATTGAGGTTAATTTCGGGCTAAAATTGAAATGCAAAGGGCTAACTCTTAAATAGCGATTTATAAAAAATAGCAAAATAATTTCTGGAAATAAATCAAATGTGATAAAATGATTAATGATACATAATTATCAAATTAAAAATACTGGAGTCAATTTTATAGATATAATTACAATTGAATCGTTTAAGAGGCTAGTATTGCAATTATATGCAATTTAGTTTTAAAAATACCAAATGAATTTGTAAAAATATGCAAAAAATCATGTTAGCTATGTTTTGATGTAAATATGAGAATAAAATAAATCGTTCACCAAAATGACAAATTTTGGGAATAATTATTGGATTTTATGGTATAAAAATAGGTAATAAATTGGTTTAAAAAATCATCAAAAAATATCAAAACTTATGGGTGTGCTTATATATGCACAAATATGCTATTTTGGAAGTATTTTGGGTACAAAAAATACATAGGAAAAAATTGGGTATCAACAGCTGCCCCTCTTTACCCGAGGAGGATGAAAGAGTTGTTGGGTAAAGACAAGATGGCCAATTTTGACCGGATCGGCGATTGGAAAGAACTTTGACCGAGCTCTGGTTTTACAGGAATCAGGCCGTACGTAGTTCAGGAACCATTGACGGAGTATGTCGATGGAGATTCGAAAAGGAACGGACGCGATGCTTAGGTTTGGAAAGGGTGTTTGGAGTCGGATGGGCTGCGGGAACCGGAGCGGGATCGCTCCTGCTGAGACGGCCGTTTGCTAGCCGGTGTACCTGCAAATGCAATATAGGCTTATATCGTGCAAAAACGTAAACGTGATGCAAGTTCCCATTGGACCATGAATGCTGTCCTCGGACGCTTAGGATGACGTCCTTAGACCATGATGTCCTGGGCCATGAAACGCAAAATTAAGGGATTCGCAGGCTATGAGATGACGTTCTCGGGCCATGATGATGGTGCCTCCGAACCATGATGCCTTTGAATAATGATGTGCAGGATATAAAGTGGGGTCCTCAAGCCATGGCATGGTGTTCTCGGGCTATGAGGATGATGCCTCCGAACGATGACGCCTTTAGACAGTTTGGCGATATTTCAGCCCATGAGATGCAAGATTTGGCGGTATTTCAGCCGATGCAAAGAAATGCAAATGGCGATATTTCAGCCGACAGAAATTTAAATAAACAGGCGATGTTCCAGCCGATGGAGAATTTAAATAATAGTCTGGCGATATTTCAGCTGATGCAAAAAGTGTAAATGGTGATATTTCAACCGATAGAGAATTTAAATAAAGTTTGGCGATATTTCAGCCGATACATAAAGAATGTAAATGGCGATATTTCAGCCGACCGAAAACATAGGTATAGATGATGGTGGAGATTTGAAATATGATCTGGCGATCTTTCGGCCGATGTAGAATTTAAATAAAGTTTGGCGATATTTCAGCCGATACAAAATGTAAATGGCGATATTTCAGCCGATGCAAAAGAAATAAAGTGGCGATATTTCAGCCATGCAGGAAAGATGAGGTGGCGATATTTCAGCCATGCAAGTGGAGGTAGAGCTTAACCTCGGAAGGCAAAAAGATAGCCTTATGCGGATAATGCAGGATGGAGCAAACGCTTAGTCNTGGAAATAAATCAAATGTGATAAAATGATTAATGATATATAATTATCAAATTAAAAATACTGGAGTCAATTTTATAAATATAATTACAATTGAATCTTTAAAGAGGCTAGTATTGCAATTTAGTTTTAAAAATATCAAATAAATTTGTAAAAATATGCAAAAATCACGTTAGCTATGTTTTGATGTAAATATTAGAATAAAATAAATCGTTCACCAAAATAGAAAATTTTGGGAATAATTATTGGATTTTATGGTATAAAAATAGGAAATAAATTGGTTTAAAAATCATCAAAAAATATCAAAACTCATGGGTGTGCTTATATATACACAAATATGCTATTTCTGAAGTATTTTGGGTACGAAAAATACATAGAGAAAAATTGGGTATCAACAATTAGCTGAAATCGTAATATAGCTATCACACCCGGGTACTCACTCTATACCTCTCGGTAGTTTGAGTGATTTTGCCCAATTTGGCTTTCTCAAGTCCAAATGGGTATTCATGCAATTCAAATAAGCTCAAGTCGGGTATTACTATCTCTAGGTTTAACCCTTTATTGGGGCTATCAATTTCTTGAGTTCACCCCAATTTCTTGTTTTCCTAGTTTTCCTAAACTTAGTCCCTCTTTTTAAGTAGAGACTAAATCATAAAGGCATGAATCAATGTTTGCAACCATTAATTCTATAGTTCTAGCAAGAACTGGGCTAAATATCACTAACCCATTCACATTCAAGCCCTAAAATCAAATACCTATCAAATACCCACACTAGGGTTGGGTCACAACCTAGCTATGGGTTTAGCTACTCATGGTAATAACAGAAATTAAAGATGAAATGAAGATAAATTCATATTACTTGATTAAAGGATGAAAGTCTAATGTTAAAAGATGAATCTAGTACAAAATTTCCAAAAGCAGTAAACCCAGCCGTCTCAGGTGCTCCTCTAATACATAACATAACCTAAAAATGACAAAAAGTTATATTGATACTAAGCTGAAATTTCTGGATAAAAATATCCCTGCGGAAGTTGTGCAGTCGCGTAATTCTAAGCAAGGCCGCATTCTTGCTTTCACGGTCGCGTAATTCTGATCGCGATCCGTGTTCTTTAAATCTGGATCTAGGGTGAGCTGAGTTTCGCGGACCGCATAATTTCAATCGCGCCGCGTGATGGACTTCTACGGCCGCATAATTCTGACGCGGACCGCGCTTGTCATTTAACTTGAAAATTCAACTCTCTGAACCTCCCTTTCGTGGACCACGTAATTCTAATCGTGGCTGCGTTGTGGCTTTTGTGGTCACACAATAGTTGTGCGGTCCGCGTTTCAGATCTCTTGGCCCAGTCTTGGTTTTTGTTCAAGTTTTGACTCCTTTATGAGTTGATTATGACCTCTTTGGCTCATTTTAAACAATTCCTGCAAGCAAGCATATTACATTAGTTTTCAGGAATACCTTCACACATTTTTGGCCTAAAACACAAGTAAAAGAGAGCAAATAATAGGTTAAAATTCTTACTTATCAAAGTGCAGCTCGCACCGCAGCTAGGGCAGCACCAGTAGATCCACCAGCTGCCTAGTTGAAGATCAGATCCCGGTTGTAGATGCCCCAGCTGGACCAGCCCGGGCACTAGTTGTATCTATTGTTATCCAGGCCTTCAAGAGGCCTTAACTCAGATTTTGACCGTGTGCACTAGTCTTGCTCAGGCGGTCTCTGTTCCAGCCGCAACAGCCACTTTACAGGCCGGGGGAGGTGCTCAGACTCCCGCCGCCCGCTCACCCGATCAGGTGATGTAGGGACTTCAGACACCAAGGGTACCACCAGCCCATCCGGTTGCAGGTGTTCAGGACTATGTGGTTCCTGCCATGCCTGATGATGAGCAACATAGATTGGAGAGGTTTGGTAGACTTCAGCCACCGACATTCAGTGGTGCAGAGGGTGAGGATGCCCAGGGTTTCTTGGATAAGTGTCAGAGGATTCTCTGTATAGCAAGCATTTTGGAGACCAGTGAGGTCACGTTCACTACTTTTCAGTTCTCTGGAGTTGCCTTCACTTGGTGGGAGGCTTATGAGAGGCGTAGGCCGGTTGGTTCAGCTCCCCTTACATGGAAGTAGTTCTCCATTCTTTTCTTGGAGAAGTATGTGCCGCAGTCCCGCAGAGAGGAGCTGCGCATGCAGTTTGAGCAGTTACGTCAGGATGATATGACTGTGACGTAGTATGAGATGAGATTTTCTGAGTTGGCCCGTTATGCTATTTGGTTGGTTCCCACAGACATTGAGAGGATCAGGAGGTTTATTGATGGCCTCACATATTAGCTGCGGATTCTTCTGACGAGAGAGAGGGTGTCTGGTGCTTCTTTTGAGGAGGTTGTTGACATTGCTCGGGATATATAGTCGGTTCGCTGCCAGGAGTGAGCAGAGAGAGAGGCCAAGAGACCTCGGGGATCCGGTAGTTTTGGTGTTGTTCCTTTTGGAGGTCAGTTTCACCACGGCGGGGGTCGTCATTTCAGACATGCTCAGACGGCTTGTCCAGCTCACCGTGGTGCATCATCTGGCCATGGTTCTCACAGTTCACAGCAGGGTCACTCATCTCTCAGTGCCCTTCCTGCTTTGAGTTTTACTCATGCACCATCAGCTCAGGGCTCATCTATGTCTAGTTTTGCTAGCGGTTATCCTTGCTCGGGTCCCCCTTCAGTCCCCACCGCCATTTGCCGACCGAGGTTGCTTTGAGTGGAGATTTGGGTCATATCAAGAGGTTCTGTCCCTGCCTTATGGGAGGTTTATCTTAGCAGAGGAGTCAACCTTCGACCTCAGGACCAGCTACTTCGCCACCCGCTCAGCCAGTTCAGGGCGGAGCTCAGCCAGCTAGGGGTCGCCCTAGAGGGGGAGGCCGATAAGATGGCGGTCAGGCCCGTTTCTATGCTATTCCTGCCAGATCAGATTCCATTTCTTCAGATGTCGTGATCTCAGGTATCGTCTCAGTTTGCCACAAGGATGTTTCTGTATTATTTGATCCTAGTTTCACTTATTCATAAGTGTCATCGTACTTTGCTCATTATTTGGATATGCCCTGTGAGTCTCTCGTTTCATATGTTCATGTATCTATATCGGTGGGCGATACTATTATTGTGGATCGAGTATGTTGGTCGTGTGTGGTGATTGTTGGCAGATTGGAGTCTAGGGTTAATATGTTATTGCTTCGTATGGTTGATTTCGATGTGATATTAGGTATGGATTGGTTCTCTACATGTCATGCTGTTCTAGATTATCACGCAAAATACCGTGACACTGGCGATGTCGGGGTTGCCATAGATTGAGTGGTGAGGTTCTTTAGACTATGTGCCTAGTAGAGTGATTTCATACTTGAAGGCCCATCGGATGGTTGGGAAGGGTTTCTTTCTTATTTGGCCTTTGTGAGGGATGTCAGTGTAGAGACTCATAGTATTGATTCTGTCCCAGTGGTGCGAGATTTTCCAGTTGTGTTTCCTGCAGACCTGCCAGGTATGCCACCCGACAGAGATATTGACTTTGGTATTGACTTGGTGCCGGGCACTCACCCAATTTCTATTCCTCCATACCGTATGGCACCGGCTGAGTTGAAGAAGTTGAAGGAGCAGCTTCAGGAACTCCTTGAGAATGGGTATATTAGGCGTAGTGTGTCACCTTGGGGTGCACCAGTTCTGTTTGTGAAGAAGAAGGATGGCACTATGAGAATGTGCATTGATTACAAGCAGTTGAACAAATTCACAATCAAGAACAAGTATCCTTTACCGCGCATTGGTGATTTATTTGACCAGCTTCAGGGAGCGAGGGTGTTCTCTAAGATTGATCTCAGGTCAGGGTATCACCAGTTGAAGATTAGGGACTCAGATATTCTTAAGATAACTTTTAGGACCCGATACGGTCATTATGAGTCCCTTGTGATGTCCTTTGGGCTAACCAATGCCCCACCATCGTTCATACATTTGATGAACAACGTGTTTCAGCCATATCTCGACTCGTTCATTATTGTATTCATTGATGATATCCTGGTGTACTCTCGAAGCCAGGAGGAGCATGCCCAATATTTGTGGATTGTGTTGCAGCGGTCGAAAGAGGATAATCTTCATGCTAAGTTCTCCAAGTGTGAGTTCTGGCTTAGTTCAGTGGCGTTCTTAGGACACGTGGTGTCTAGTGAGGGTATTCAGGTTGATCCGAAAAAGATAGAGGCAGTTTAGAGTTGGCCCAGACAGTCTTCAGCTACAGAGATTCGAAGCTTTCTTGGTTTGGCTGGTTATTATCGTCGGTTCGTGCAGGGTTTCTCTTCTATTGCATCACCTTTGGACAAATTGACCCAAAAGGGTTCTCCTTTCAGGTGGTCAGACGAGTGTGGGGCGAGCTTTCAGAAGCTCAAGACTACCTTGACCGCATCTTCATTTTTGGTTCTACCATCGGCTTCTGCTTCATATTCAGTATATTGTGATGCTTCTCGGACCGGCATTGGGTGTGTCTTGATGCATGAGGGTAGAGTGATTGCTTATGCTTTGCGCTAGTTGAAGCCCATGAGAAGAACTACCCTGTTCATGATTTAAATTGGCCGCCATTGTCCATGCGTTGAAGATTTGGAGGCACTATCTCTATGGTGTGTCTTGTGAGGTGTTTACTGATCATCGTAGCCTCTAGCACTTGTTCAAACAGAAGGATCTCAATTCGATTCATCATAGATGGTTGGAGCTGCTTAAGGACTATGATATTACTATTCTGTATCATCCAGGGAAGGCCAATGTGGTGGCCGATTCCTTGAGTAGGAAGGCAGTGAGTATGGGCAGTCTTGCATTCATTCCTGTTGGTGAGAGACCTCTTGCGGTTGATGTTCAGGCGTTGGCCAAACATCTAGTGAGATTGGATATTTCGGAGCCCAGTCGGGTTCTAGCTTGTGTGGTTTCTCGGTCGTCCTTGTTTGATCGTATCAGAGAGCGCCAGTATGATAACCCTCATTAACTTGTCCTCAAGGATAAGGTGCAGCATGATGATGTTAGAGATGTGACTATTGGAGATGATGAGGTGTTGAAGATGAAGGACCGGATATGCGTGCCCAATGTAGATGGGCTTCGGGAGTTGATTCTAGAGAAGGCCCACAGCTCGCGGTATTCTATCCATACGGGTGCCGCGAAGATGTATCAGGATTTGAGACAACACTACTGGTGGAGGAGAATGAAGAAAGACATAGTTGGGTTTGTAGCTCGGTGTCTCAACTGTCAGCAGGTGAAATATGAGCATTAGAGGCCGGGTGGCTTGCTTCAGCAGATAGAGATTCCAGAGTGAAAGTGGGAGCAGATCACCATGGATTTTGTAGTTGGGCTCCCACGGACTTTGAGGAAGTTCGATGCTATTCGAGTGATTGTGGATCGGCTGACCAAGTCCGCGCACTTCATTCCTGTGTGTACTACCTATTCTTCAGACCAGTTGGCAGATATTTATATTAGAGAGATTGTTTGCCTTCATGGGGTACCAGTTTACATCATTTCAAATAGAGGCACTCAGTTTACATCGCAGTTTTGGAGAGCCGTGCAGCGAGAGCTAAGCACTCAGATGGAGTTGAGCACAACATTTTATCCTCATACGGACGGGCAATCCGAGCGCACTATTCAGATTTTGGAGGACATAGGACCAGTTTCTACCGCTCGCGGAGGTTGCTTACAACAACAGTTATTAGCCGAGTATTCAGATGGCTCCGTATGAGCCTTTATACGGGAGGCGGTGTAGATCTCTAGTGGGTTGGTTTGAGCCGGGCGAGGCTAGAATTTTGGGTACTGACTTAGTATAGGATGCTTTGGACAAGGTGAAAGTGATTCAGCAGCGGCTTCGCACAGCGTAGTCAAGGCAAAAGAGTTATGCTGACAAAAAGGTTCGTGATGTGTCTTATATAGTTGGGGAGAAGGTTTCACCCATGAAGGGTGTTATGAGATTTGGGAAGAAGGGCAAGTTAATCCCTCGGTTCATTGGGCCTTTTGAGGTACTTCGGAGGATTGGGGAGGTGGCATATGAGCTTGCTTTGCCACCTAGCTTATCGAGTGTGCATCAAGTATTTCATGTTTCTATGCTCGGGAAGCATATCGGCGATCCATCCCATATTTTGGATTTCAGCACGGTTCAGTTGGATAGTGATATGACTTTTGATGTGGAGCCGGTAGCTATATTGGAGCGGCAGGTTCGCAAGTTGAGATCAAAGGATATAACTTCAGTGAAATTGCAGTGGAAAGGTCAGCTCATGGAGGAGGCTACTTGGGAGACGGAGCGGGAGATGCAGAGTAGATATCCACACCTATTTGAGGTTCCAGGTATGTTCTAGATCGTTCGAGGACGAACGTTTGTTTAAGTGGGGGAGGATGTAATGACCCGGCAGGTCGTTTCGAGAGTTGTTGCCTCTTCCCCCATTTTCTGCTTCATTTGTGTTTTACAGCTGTATTTTGACTTACCGGGTTAGTTGGTTCGGGTCCGGAGTGGTTCTGGAGTGAATTGAGACACTTAGTCTCCTATGAGAAGGTTTAAGTTGGAAAGCTTGACCGGATATTTACTTATGTGTAAATGATCTCGGATTTGAATTTTGAGGGTTCTGTTAGCTCCGTCAGGTGATTTCGGTCTTAGGAGCGCATTCGGGTTATATTTCGGATCGTTTATATAAATAGTATGTTCCCATAATACTATTCGTCTATCCATAATATATCAATTCTTGATTCTATCATGAACGAGTATAATACGGTATTCAACTAAGCAAGACTGTTAGGTATATTCCCATCCTAACCGCGAAATCTTTCCCCGAGCCACGTGTTCAGAAACAAGATCTCTCTAATTTTACTCTAATCTAAACACGGCTTTCCCAAGCATAGCATAGATAGTAAATAGAACTCAACTGCTGGCCAAACAATTAATCAATTATGCACAGAATTAGAGAAACAACCAAAGATGATAACTTGAATTAATGGCGACGTAATTAATAAAATTCAATATTCATGACAACCACAACCCTAAAAACGAATTTGAGCTCCACATAGACATGGTAGCAAAACAACAATTCATCCAAAAAATATAAAGATTACTAGTTTGATGGAAAAAAATGAAATCTGATAAATTCCGGTCCCCACGGCTGCTCCGTGCTCTCCCGTGGTCCAAAAGTATGTTCGCTATTTCGTCCAAAATATGTCCCCCTCTCAAAAATAGGTTTAGAGCCCCTTTTATACATGTTGGAGACTTTTAGGGTTGAAATTCCCAAGTCCCAGCCGAATTATGAAAAAATCCGCCTTTTGGCGTTTCGCTTGGCGCCTGGCGCTAACCAGGACAACAAACGTTTTGGTCTTCTGTCTTTGGCATTTTGGTTGGTGCCTGGCACCAACCTAGGCACCAAACTTATACTTCCTCCAAATTCTTCCCTTTTTGATGCAAATTTGCATGCGAACTCCCCAAATTACTTTCACTTGACTCCTATATATAAAAATACCATTATTAAGTTCGAGTCACAATTATTCACACAAAAATTAACAAGATCGAGGTATAATACAAGGCGATCCACTACAACAAAAGGTGGTTTTAGTGACAATTATTTAGTGGCAATAACTTAATTGCCACTAAAATATTCAATGAAGGCAAAATATGAGCAGCCAAAGAATATTAGCCAACAATAATTATGTTTTTAGTGGCAATTCAAGAAAATAGCCCGCAAAACTTTATTTTTTACTTTCCTGCATCCCTCTAATTTAGTTTTCCCTCTAAATATTTTCTCTCCGATATAATTTACCATTCGATTTTCCTTAAAAAAAATATATCTCATCCTGCAGCCTTCAACTATTAGGGTGAAGCCTTCATAAGCTTTGCAAAGTTGCTGAAGTAAGAAAACCTACCATTGCAATTTGGCCTTCAACAAATAAAAAATTTCCAGGTTGTAGGTACGTTTTTTATTCCCTCTATATCTCTATTTCTAAATCTCAGTTTCTTTCTATACACTTTCTATCTCTATCTCTATCTTTAAGAATTTAGGGTTCAGTTATTATGACAATAGAAAGATTCAACCTTTTGACCAATATGTTGACTCAATATTCGAGAATCATCAAGATTTGATCACAATATTAAATTATTCATTAAAATCAATATCTGATACAAAGCTCAACATCCAAATTACTACTTACTACAGTAACTTTTACTAAAAAGGGAGTAATAGGAATATTAAATTTTGATGCATGGCCAAACTATGGATATAGTCTAAATTGGTGATTTATTTGATGTTGATTATCTTATCGTGCCTCTAAATTTTAAAGTTTTTAGATTTTATAAATTAGATAATATTGCTTTCTTCATGAAGTGATGGGTGTAACTTTTCACCCTCTTGTTGATAATTAGAAGTTTAATTTGGTTCGTTACTTTTTTCTTACTGTGATATATTTATTTTGGTGCTATATCCTTAACTCTGGTTTTGTTTTCAAATCTTAGTTCTTTGAAAACTTTGGTTACTCTAATTTGTGTATATAGTGTTATGGTCTAGAAGGTGAGTTTTTTACAGCTTTGTTCTGAAGTTACATGTTTTGGTTAAGATTCATCATATTTGGATATTTTTTGTTCAGATTTAGTTACCCCTTCTCTAATGGAAAGTAAGGATTAAAAATCAATTCCATTACTACTTTGTAACTTTAAGGCATGAGAGGTGAGCATTCATGGTAGAATACTAGAATGTTAGATGAAAACATATGAACAAAATAACATTGGAATCTTTTGTTTAGTCATTTACGTACTTGTTATATTTTCTTTTTCATTTGTGGACTAAGAACAGACAAACTGATCCTTTATGTAGCAGTATTAAAATGTGAGTATATGCGAAAATATAAGATTGAAGACGCTTTACTAAAAAATAGACCAAGTCGTATGCCGTGGGATCAATGGACTCGCCTCGTCTCTTATTGGCATTCTGATAAAGCTAAGGTATCAACTAATCTTGAAAATACACCTAGTTGCTTATTTGCATAGTGTTTTCATTTAAGTTATACTCAGTTTGTATTTATAATTTATAAGATATCATTTTAATGTTTCAATAACAGAGACGTACACAAGCAAATAAAATTAATAGGGCCAATCAAAAAATGCCTCACACGGCAGTATCCATATGTGTTCCCACTTTGATGGATGAGCAGGTAAACCTATGGAAATTACTAACTTTAATATTTTAAAATCTTTTTTGTCATACCTATCTCACATCAATTTATTGTGTTAGGTTGTAAATGGGATAGAGCCTACACGAGCAGAATTTTTTTTATTAACTCATTAAAATATCAATGGCACCTCAATTGAACAGGTAACTCGATTTTATAAGTTTTAGACATTTTTACAAAAATTTAATCTAATGAAAATATTGTTAACTAGTGTGTCAATATTTATCAGGTTCCTCAGTAGCCATGAAGGAGGACCACAGACATCAAGGATCCTAGTGTTGTTGAAAATACATTACCTTCTCACGGTAATACTCATCTTCATCTTTCGGCGCTACTGTTTGTGTTTTCTACTGTTTGAGTTTATCTCCTTGATTTTTATTTATTTGTTATTGTATTTGTGCTTTCCTTGGATGCTTCTTGCGTTTATATATTTTCTTTTGAACGGTTGTTGATGTCGTAAGGTTGTAATAATAGTGAATAATTTTAAAGAATTTTTTTTAAATGTGATTATATGTGTAATATGATTGTATCCTTCTTATATACCTCCAGATCTTCAAAGAGTTGAATTAGGAAACTCACCAAAGTGTGATTAAAAAAAAAGAAACACATACTTCAAAAAATTATTTGCAAGTTTAAAATTTTCAAGAACAAATGCAGGAACTTGATGAACCCATCATATTAGTGATATAAGTTACTACTCATATGAAACTTAACAATAACACATTGTAATTGCTACGCGAGGCCATTAGCCCAATTTTCTAGGCTTTGATTTGTAAATCTTTATTTAATTTCATCTAGGTTATCACACTCATTAAACAATAGCCTAGGTAGAATAATTTCTTGTATAATACTATGCCATAATAATTTCTAGCTGAATTGTGCCTGTTCAAAATAACTAAACTTAGACAATAAACAAATAATGAAGAGAAAAGAATCTGCTCAATTTGAGATTATAGGTTATGATGATGTGTGCATTATTATGGGATGAATTAGTATATTATGATACCACAATTAAAGATAATGCCAGCAGGTTACTTTAACATTATCAATCAATATTATTTGTTTAAACTTTCAAAAAGCATCCAAAATATTGTCGAATACCATAATCACCTACTACATCTTTACTATCTAACTTTCTGTTGTAATTTGTAGTAACATTTTTCTCAAGCATAAGTTAATATTACTATAAAAATGCATTCTTTCCTTTGCTATACCAGTGAACTTCTCAGTTATATAGACTCCTCCTCCAGTTGACGACCCTTCTTTCTTGTCTTGGAATAAAATAAACTAGAGAAGCTTTTGTAAAATTATGATCGGATATTTGGAAATATCGTGTGATTTATGCAGCAGTGGAAAGGATATTGTTTACCTGTCTCATTTATAGAATGATCTCCCTGAACAAGTTGTAACTATTAGAATTGCATATTTGATGCCAATGCAAATCTAGTCAGTCAAGTCTAACACCTTCACTTCTTTTTGCAAGTTGCTGCTACAGATAAATTTGTCATCATCCTTAAGTGACTCAATTACTATCAGGAATAATACCATATACATTATCAGTCTCTAGTTTATCCATTCCCTCTTTCAAGACATTTCTTTATATCTGTAACCACTGTTGCAAAATGCCTTCTCACCTCAAAAAATAACACACACAAAAATACAATTCAGGACATAATGCATCACACATATTGTTCTTACAAAAAGAAAATGTACAAGAGTTTTAATTATAAATGTATTACTACATAGTGAAAAGATAATTTATTTATTCAGTTAAATGGACATTATTTACTGTCTTTAAATCTACTCACATTTGTCTGCTTGAATTCTTGGTATGGTTGGCAAACTAATAGCCTTAAATGTGAATGTCAATCACAACAAGTACATTGTGTCTTTGCTGGGCAAGTATGAACCTCCACCAACTGAATAAAGCATTTGCTTTTCTTGAGAGTAGATATTGGTCAATATCGATTAAGGAAGGAGCTTGAGTAGAAACGAAGTCTATAGACACATGGTTTACCAATAGAAAGAATAGAGAAAGTGAACCTTTGTAAACTATCAAACTTGTTTTGATAAGTAAGTTAAAAATAAAAAGAATTCATGATGTAGATATATCTTTTACTCTCATATGAACTATATCGAGGGAGGTGAATTTTTAAGATACTGTATCTCATTTGCAATTGAAAGAATCTGTAGTATATGGTGTAACTCTTCCCTTTGTTGTGTAGATTTTTCTTGATTTTAGAATGACTTACATGGGTATCATAATGATATGTAGTAAACTTGTCCTTGCTTCTTGTGATTATTTTTTCATAGTATATAATGTGATTACTTAAAGCAAAATTTCAAGGAGAACATGACCCGCTTATATACTAGAAACTAGAATCTAATATGGAAAGGCTTACAATTTAATAAATTCTCGTACGTAGCTAAAAAATAAAGACATTATCACATTTGTTGGAATTAAAGTGTTTTTTGTTTCCAGGGAAATTATACAAAATTTATATTGATATAGAAGATTCGTGTAGCTCATATCTACTAGCTAAAAGATTTTACGTCATGTGGTAGGTATTATATTTGGACATAGCTTCATATCAGTCGTGTGAATATTTTATGAGTATCTTGTTGCACTGGTCCATAGAACTTAGTCTTGGAATATCTGTCGTGTGAAGGTTTTATGAGTATCTTATTGCAGTGGTCCATAGAACTTAGTCTTGGAATTGTAGTTATGTTTAAGTTCTTATCAGAAACAATTGTTCTTAAGTTGGCTATAGTTTCTAGAGAAATTTAATTTCAACTATTTGTAATACATACAGTATGACTATGCCTAAGGTTTTGTCGAGGTTATTGTGCATAATTTTCTGTCACCTATTTGGGAGCTTCATTGATAGAATGTAAGCATAATCTAGTATCTATGTTTAAGGAAAAGAACTTGCCGACTATAACAATTGCTAATGAACTTGGCGTGCAACTTTCATTTACTTCTCCAAGCTAATATACTGCTTTTGATTTTTTGTTCCTTCTCGATTATAACAAAGAAATAATCTCTCTTTCATTATTTGCACATCCATTTTACTTGCCTATTAATCCATCTAGTTATTTTTATTAATAAATATTAAGTGAGGGAGTTGGTTGAAAAAGAATACGACAGACTGACAGTGATGGAGTCTTAAATATATCTTTTCACATTATATTTTATCTTTGACACGATTTTTTTATAATTTCAGGTCACGCATTCTATTGTTCAATAATTTAAGGGATGGAATACTTTAATATGATGAAAAGTTGCGAAAATTATTTGAAGACTATCATTCGTTAGGATTAGCTATGTAATAGCATTAGCTATTCAGTTCAAACAATATAAGTTTATTTTTTAAGTTAATGTGACATTGATTTTTTATTTTAGTACTTCCTTTTGTTTGTTAGGATTTAGTAAGATATATTATATTTTTGAATTAATATTAATACATTTTGTTGTTTGGAACATATTCTGGATGAATGTAGTAATTATTATTAATGGTGCCTAAATTATTTCCATTACAGCTTGTGACTTTTAGAACTAAAAACAATTGTTGTTAAAAATATTGACTTTTAGCGACAATTTAGTGGAATATATCAGCCATTGAAATGGATGCTAAAAGGGCAAACTAAGACATTTTCAGAAGCGATACTATTGCAATTCTAATTGCCACAAAATAATTGCCGTTAAAGATACGAACTTTTAGCGGTAATTATTTTAAATTTAGCGGCTATATAAAAGGACGCTAAATGAGCATAATTAACTGTTTTTAGATTGGGTTTAGCCGCCATCATAATTGCCGTAAACAATTGCCGTTAAAGTTAATTATTTTTAGCGGCAATAAATTGTGACGACCCAAAGGGGTCATCACCGTATTTTCCACTCGCCTTGTACTTTCGAGGCCGTAAAAACTTTACTTGGGGGTTGCCTCGATTTGTGTGCGCAGTCCGGGCGCGTAGCCGGAAAGTTTAAATGTGAATTTGTGAGAAAGATAATAAATTTGATGTTTTGAATTGATTAAGTTTGACTTTGGTCAACGTTTTGGACAAACGGACCCGGACTCATGATTCGACAGTCCCGGAGGGTCCGTAGGAAATTTTGGGACTTGGGTGTGTGCCCGGAATCGAATTCCGAGGTTCCAAGTTCGAGAAACGAATTGTTGTGTGAAATTATTTTCTAAAAATAATTAAAGAATTTGAAGGTGTTATTTGTTTAGAAGACTGCGCTGTTTGGCTCGTATTTTGGTTCCGACTCCCGGCACAAGTCTTAAATATGATTTAAGCAATTTCTGTAAAGTTTGGTTAGATTTGGACGTCATTTGACGTGTTTTGAGCTAGAAAAGCTTAACTTAATGTTTTATGGGAATTGGAGAGAAATTCATGGGTATTGAGACCCAAATTGATGATTCATGATGTTAATTGGGCGATTTGATCGCACGAATGAGTCCGGAGTATGTTTTTGAGATTTTATGTATGTTCGGTTTGGAGCCCCGAGGGCTCAGGTGAGTTTTGAGTAGATCCCGGGAGGTCTTAGGCTTAAAATTATCAGGTGTTGCAGGCCCCCAGCGCGGCGGTCATTTCCGCGCGGCCGCGATGCACTTTTGCGCGGTCCGCGTGGATGGGTTCAGAGGGCCAATGACTGCCATTCGACCAGCGTGACCGCATGCCATATCAACGCGTTCCGCGCTGGAAGATTCAGAGAGGGGCCTTGGGATTTCATTCAACCAGCGCGGCCGCGCACCAAATCAGTGCGGTACGCGCTGGGTAGGTTCAGAGAGCGGTTTCCCTACCCTTTCCTCGGCGCGGCCGCGGGGCATTTTTGTGCGGTCCGCGCCGGTCTTCAGTACAGTATATAAAGTCGGGATTTTCAGTCATTTTTCACTTTTTTCAAAACCCAAAACATAAGAGGCGATTTTCCAAACGATTCTACTTCTTCAAAACGATTGGTAAGTGATTTCTAACTGATTTTCTATACTCCTTAACATCCTTAATCATAATTTCAACTTCAAACCAAGGATTTTAATGGGGGAATTTGGAAATTTAGGGTAGAACTAGGGTTCCTAAATTTGGGGGTTTTGGACCTCAATTTGAGGTCCGATTCCAAAATAACTTATATATCTGGATTCATGGGGGAATGGGTAATCGGGTTTTGGTTCGAACCTCGGGTTTTGACCACGTGGGCCCGGGGGAATTTTGGGAATTTTTGAACAAACTTTGGGAAATTCATTTTTCATGCATTCAAATTTGATTCAAGTAGCATTTGTTAATACATTCAAGTAATTTGTGATTAGATTCGAGTGGTTTGGTGGTGAATTCGAGGGGTAAAGCTATACTAGAGGATTGAGTTGAGTTTGGAGCATTCGAGGTAAGTATTTGATCTAACTTTGGCTTGAGGGAATAGGATTAGAGTGTTGTTTGCTAATTGCTAAATGTGGAGTACGGTGTATAGGCATGGTGACGAGTATCTATACACCGGTGTCTGGCATGACCGTGGGTCCTTGTTTGTACTTATTCTGATGTTGTTATGACTCTTCCATGTTAATTGATGATTTCTATGCAATGTGAAGAGTATAAGGATTAAGTATGAATTGTAAATTCTTTGGAGTGTTGGCTCGAACGATAAAAAAAAGACTATTGAGTAAGAAATGAAAGAAATAGAAAGAGATATGATTAATCCCTTGCCGGGATGGCTTGCGTATATTGATTATCTCCCGTTCCGGGATATGGAAGTTATTGTTGTTGCTCCCTTGCCGGGATTTAGCTGTTTAATTGTGTATTTCCCTTGCCGGGACACTTTTTATTATTTGTTATCTCCTCGCCCCGTTCGGTTGTGACTACTGTTTGGGTGAGGAAGAGTGATAATGCACGAAGGGTCATTCCGTGCCATGTTTGATTATATTTGCACGAAGGGTCATTCCATGCCATGTTTGATTATATTTGCACGAAGGGTCATTCTGTGCCATGTTTGATTACATTTGCACGAAGGGTCATTCCGCGCCATGTTTGATTATACTTGCACGAAGGGTCATTCCGTGCCATGTTTGTGATGATATTTGCACGAAGGGAAATTCCGTGCCATGATGTGGGAGTTATGTGAGGAAAAGCACGAAGGGTGATGCCGTGCACTTTATTTGGTTGCTCTTGGTGAGAATGAGGGTAAAAGCACGAAGGTTGATGCCGTGCAACTGTTGATTTTCCTGCTCTCATTAGGTATTGTTATTGCCCTGTTTCTTACTTAAATTGTTGACTTTATATCTGGATTGTACTCCCACATAGTACGCCCCCCCCTCCCTCTTAACTGTTTAATTTCTTTGTTCTTTCCTTTTATTGCATATATATATTGAACTGCACAGGTTGGTTTGGTAGTCCTGTCTAGCCCCGTCACTACTTCGCCGGGGTTAGGCCAGGCACTTACCAGCACATGGGGTCGGTTGTGCTGATGCTGCACTTCTGTGCTCTTTTGCACAGACCACGGTACCGGAGCAGCTTTTGGACCACAGCAGTAGGATATTGATCGGGAGCTGACTTCAGTCCAGGGACTTACGAGGTAGCCTAGCTGGCGTTCGCAGGCCGGAGTCCCTTCCTATGTTTTAGTTTGTTTTCATTGTACCGAGACAAACATTGATGTATTTCTATTCAGACTTGTTTTTAGCACTCCTTAGTAGTTCGTGAGTTAGCGACACCAGTCTTGGGTAGAGAACTGTTAAACTTCCGCATTTTTGGTTTTCATTTACCTATGTTTTTAAGACTTCCGCTTTTATTTAAATGACTCGTAATATTTATATTGTTGAGGCGTTATCAGGGAATACTGAAATGTTTGGCTTGCCTAGCTCCGTTAGTAGGCGCCATCACGACTCCCGATGGTGGGAAAAATCCGGGTCGTGACATCACATCCTTAAGCATTTACATTCCAATCTTGTGCACCATCTTCAAAAGATCTTTGGTAGAGATTTGATGAACAAATCAGCCATTATTAACTTGAATGAATATATTACACCTTGAAATCATCATTCTTGATAGAGATGTAATGCCTTCATATAATGTTGTGGAATGACTTTTCAATATTTCCATAGAGGTATTCTCGCAATCACGTTATCATGCTTATAGTTATAGCAAGATACATATGTCCACAAATTGCATTTAGGATATGATACTTCAGGACCAAGAATTGTATATGCTTTAAGAGATTTAAATCCTTCAAGGATTGGCATATAAGTTAAGTCATATAAGTCATATAATAGACNTTGGTTCGAACCTCGGGTTTTGGCCACGTGCGCTCGGGGGCATTTTGGGAATTTTTGAACAAACTTTGGGAAATTCATTTTCATGCATTCAAATTGATTCAAGTAGCATTGTTAATACCTTCAAGTAATTTGTGATTAGATTCGAGCGGTTTGGTGGTGAATTCGAGGGGTAAAGCTATACTAGAGGATTGAGTTGAGTTTGGAGCATTCGAGGTAAGTGTTTGATCTAACTTTGACTTGAGGGAATAGGATTAGAGTGTTGCTTGCTAATTGCTAAATGTGGAGTACGGTGTATAGGCATGGTGACGAGTATCTATACACCGGTGTCTGGCATGACCGTGGGTCCTTGTTTGTACTTATTCGGATATTGTTATGACTCTTCCATGTTAATTGATGAATTCTATGCAATGTGAAGAGTATGAGGATTAATTATGAATTGTAAATTCTTGGAGTGTTGGCTCGAACGATAAAAAGTCTATTGAGTAAGAAATGAAAGAAATAGAAAGACATATGATTAATCCCTTGCCGGGATGGTTTGAGTATATTAATTATCTCCCTTGCCGGGATATGAAAGTTATTGTTGTTGCTCCCTTGCCAGGATTTAGCTGTTTAACTGTGTATTTCCCTTGCCGGGACACTTCTTATTATTTGTTATCCCCTCGCCCCATTTGGTTGTGACTACTGTTTGGGTGAGGAAGAGTGATAATGCACGAAGGGTCATTCCGTGCCATGTTTGATTATATTTGCACGAAGGGTCATTCCGTGCCATGTTTGATTATATTTGCACGAAGGGTCATTCCGTGCCATGTTTGATTACATTTGCACGAAGGGTCATTCCGTGCCATGTTTGATTATACTTGCACGAAGGGTCATTTCGTGCCATGTTTTTGATGATATTTGCACCAAGGGAAATTCTGTGCCATGATGTGAGAGTTATGTGAGGAAAAGCACGAAGGGTGATGTCGTGCACTTTATTTGATTGCTCTTGGTGAGAATGAGGGTAAAAGCGCGAAGGTTGATGCCGTGCAACTGTTGATTTTCCTGCTCTCATTAGTTTTTGTTATTGCCCTGTTTCTTACTTAAATTGTTGACTTTACATCTGGACTGTACTCCCCCATAGTATGTTCCCCTCCCTCTTAACTGTTTAAATTTCTTTTCTCTTTCCTTTTATTGCACATATATATTGAACTGCACAGGTTAGTTTGGTAGTCCTGTCTAGCCTCGTCACTACTTCGCCGGGGTTAGGCCAGGCACTTACCAGCACATGGGGTCGGTTGTGCGATGCTACACTTCTGTGCTCTTTTGCACAGACCACGGTACCGGAGCAGCTTTTGGACCACAGCAGTAGGATATTGATCGGGAGCTGACTTCAGTCCAGGGACTTACGAGGTAGCCTAGCTGGCGTTCGCAGGCTGGAGTCCCTTCCTATGTTTTAGTTTGTTTTCATTGTACCGAGACAAACATTGATGTATTTCTATTCAGACTTGTTTTTAGCACTCCTTAGTAGTTCGTGAGTTAGCGACACCAGTCTTGGGTAGAGAACTGTTAAACTTCCGCATTTTTGGTTTTCATTTACCTATGTTTTTAAGACTTCCGCTTTTATTTAAATGACTCGTAATATTTATATTGTTGAGGCGTTATCAGGGAATACTGAAATGTTTGGCTTGCCTAGCTCCGTTAGTAGGCGCCATCACGACTCCCGATGGTGGGAAAAATCCGGGTCGTGACAAAGTTGGTATCAGAGCACTAGGTTACATAGGTCTCACAACTCACGGACAAACTCAGTAGAGTCTGAGGGATCGGTACGGAGACGTATGTATTTATCCCCAGAGTCTACGGAGTTAGGAAACTTCACTTCTGTTCTTTCTTGTCGTGCAAATCTGTTTCCCAAATACTGATTGACTTTCCACTCTGTTCTTTCGCAGATGGCGAGCACACGTGCATCCTCTTCTACCGCGCAGCAGCCCGAGCCCCCAGCAGCAGCTCCTGCGAGGGGCAGAGGCCTAGGCCCTGCCAGAGGTCGAGGTCGAGGCCGGGGCAGAGCTCAGCCCCGAGCAGCAGTCCCAGAGGTGGAGCCTCATGTTGATTATGATGATGAGGCTCCAGCCCCAGCAGCTCCGGTGGGCCCAGCTCAGGTCCCAGAGGGGTTCATAGCCACCCCAGTTCTTCAGGACGCTCTGGTCAGATTGGTAGGCTTTGTGGAGAGCGTCACTAGAGCGGGTTTGCTTCCAGTAGCACCAGCCACTTCTCAGGTTGGAGGAGGGGTTCAGACTCCTGCTACACGTACTCCGGAGCAGGTAGCTCCCCAGACTCAGGTTCCAGTGGCTCAACCAGCTGTGGCAGTTCAGCCGGGTATTGTGACTCAGACCGGCGATGGAGCGGCTATGTCCGCAGATGCTTTGTGGAGGCTGGATAGATTCACCAAGCTCTTCACCACCACATTCAGCGGTGCTTCTTCAGAGGACCCCCAGGTTTTCTTGTATAGCTGCCATGAGGTTCTTCGGACTATGGGTATTTTGGAGACCGATGGGGTCGACTTCACCACCTTTCGACTAGCAGGATCCGCCAAGACTTGGTGGAGGGATTATTATTTATCCAGACCAACAGGGTCGCTATCACTGACTTGGGACCAGTTTGCAGAGTTGTTTTTGGAGAAGTTTCTCCCAGTTACTCAGCGAGAGGCTCTTTGCAGGCATTCGAGCGCCTCCAGTAGGGCTCCATGACAGTCACTCAGTATGAGACGCGGTTCATTGATTTGGCACGCCATGCTATTGTTATACTCCCCACAGAGCGAGAGAGGGTGCGGAGGTTTATTGATGGATTGATTCTGTCTCCAGATGGCTATGGGAGCTGCTAGTGAGATTTCTTTTCAGGAGGCGGCCAATGCGGCCCGTAGAGTGGAGATGGCTCTTGCACGAGGAGGTGGTCAGGTGTCGGACAAGAGGCCTCGTCATTCTGGTAGGTTCAGTGGTACATCGTCTGGAGGTAGGGATTCTTATGGTAGAGGCCATCCACCGAGACCCTTTCAGTCAGCACTCCAGGTCTCTCATGGTACTCCAGGCGATGGTGGTTCTCAGCAGCATTACTCTGATCAGCAGCCCATCAGTGCACCGCCACTTTAGAGTTTCCGGGGAGGACATTCAGGTCGACAGGGCCAGCAGTCTCAACAGCCGAGGGCTTGTTATGGTTGTGGTGACCCGAGTCACATTGTCAGATTTTGCCCTCGAGCCTCGGGTAGTTCTCAGCAGCAGGGCCCTCGTCCCATGATACAGGCACCAGGTGATCCACAGCTCGCCCATCCAGCTAGAGGCGGGGGTAGGGATCATAGAGGTGGAGGTAGAGACCGTAGAGGTGGAGCTCGGACCGGCAGAGGTAGGGGCCAGCCAGTAGCCGATCGTCCCAGAGACATGGTTCAGGGAGGTGGGGCCCAGCCCCGGTGTTATGCTTTACCAGCCAGGCCAGAGGCTGAGTCTTCAGATGCTTTTATTATAGGTACTATTCTGGTCTGTGATAGGGATGCCTCAGTGCTATTTGACCCTGGGTCTACGTATTCATATGTGTCATCCTATTTTGCACCCTACCTGGTTATGTCTAGTGATGCTTTGGGGATTCCCGTTTATGTATCTACACCGGTGGGGGATTCTATAGTGGTCGACCGAGTTCATCGTTCCTGTGTGGTAGTGTTTGAGGGTCTTGAGACCCGTGTTGATTTATTGCTCTTAGACATGGTGGATTTCGATGTTATATTAGGGATGGATTGGTTGTCCCCGTATCATGCCATCTTGGATTGTCACGCCAAGACCGTGACCTTGGCTTTACCAGATTCGCCCCGTTTGGAGTGGCGAGGGACCCCAGGTCATGCCACTCGCAGTGTTATCTCATATGTGAAGGCTCGACGCATGGTCGAGAAGGGGTGTTTACCTTATCTGGCGTATGTTCGCGATTCCAGCACAGAGGTCCCTTCTATTGATTATGTTCCTATTGTTCGGGAGTTCCTCGAGGTTTTCCCTTCGGACCTGCCGGGTATGCCGCCCGACAGGGATATCGATTTTTGTATTGATCTGGCTCCGGGCACGCAGCCCATTTCTAACCATACCGTATCGCATGGCCCCGCCAGAGTTGAAAGAGTTAAAGGATCAGTTGCAGGATTTGCTTGAGAAGGGTTTCATCAGACCCAGCGTTTCGTCTTGGGGTGCGCCGGTGTTATTTGTGAAGAAAAAGGATGGTTCGATGAGGATGTGCATTGACTACCGGCAATTAAACAAAGTGACGATCAAGAACAAGTATCCACTGCCGAGGATTGACGATTTGTACGACCAACTTCAGGGTGCAAAGGTGTTTTCAAAGGTAGACTTGAGATCTGGTTACCATCAGCTGAGGATTAGGACGTCCGACGTCCCTAAGACAGCATTCCGCACTCCGTACGGGCATTATGAGTTTTTGGTCATGTCATTTTGGTTGACCAACACCCCCGCAGCATTCATGGAGTTGATGAACCGGGTATTCAGGTCGTACTTGGACCTGTTCGTGATAGTCTTTATTGATGATATTCTGGTATACTCCTGCAGTCAGGAGGAACATGATCAGCACCTCAGAGTGGTCCTTCAGACTCTGAAGGGTAGTCAGTTATACGCTAAGTTCTCGAAGTGCGAGTTCTGGTTGAGTTCGGTGGCATTCCTGGGTCACGTCGTATCAGCAGAGGGTATTCAGGTGGACCCGAAGAAGATTGAGGCAGTCAAGAACTAGCCTCGACCAGCATCGGCTACTGAGATTCAGAGCTTCTTGGGGTTAGCAGGTTATTACCATCAGTTTGTAGAGGGGTTTTCATCTATAGCAGCCCCGATGACCAGGTTGACCCAGAAGGGTGCCCAGTTCAGATGGTCGGACGAGTGCGAGGCGAGCTTCCAGAAGCTCAAGATAGTTGTGACTACGGCACCGGTGTTGGTTTTGCCCACAGGTTCAGGGCCTTATACCGTCAATTGTGATGCTTCCCGTATTGGACTTGGCGCAGTATTGATGCAGGATGGCAAGGTTATAGCTTATGCTTCGAGGCAGCTGAAAATTTACGAGAAGAACTATCCAGTGCATGATTTAGAGTTGGCGGCCATTGTCCATGCTTTGATGATTTGGAGGCATTATCTATATGGTGTGATGTGTGAGGTGTACACGGATCACAAGAGTCTTCAGTATCCGTTCAAGCAGAAGGAGTTGAATGTAAGGCAGAGGAGGTGGTTGGAGTTGTTGAAAGATTATGATGTTACCATCTTGTACCACACGGGGAGAGCCAATGTGGTGGCCGATGCATTGAGTAGGAAGTCCGCCGGCATGGGTAGTCTTGGTTGTGTCCCGGTCAGCCAAAGACCGCTTGCTTTGGATATTCAGGCCCTGGCCAATCGATTTGTGAGGTTGGACATTTCTGAGCCTAGCAGAGTGTTAGCTTGTACGGTCGCTCGTTCTTCATTATTGGAGCGTATCCGTGATCGGCAGTTTGATGATCCACATTTATGTGTCTTGAGAGACACGGTGTAGCGTGGAGGTGCCACGAAGGTGACCTTAGATGATGATGGTGTTTTGAGATTGCAGGGGCGAGTTTGTGTGCCCAATGTCGATGGGATTCGAGAGTTGATCTTAGCAGAGGCCCATAGTTCTCGGTATTCTATTCACCCGGGCGCCGCGAAAATGTATCAGGACTTGCGGCAGCATTATTGGTGGCGTAGGATGAAGAAAGATATTGTTGCATATGTGGCTCGATGTTTGAACTGTCAGCAGGTTAAGTATGAGCATCAGATGCCTGGTGGTTTGTTTTAGCGGATTAAGCTTCCCGAGTGGAAGTGGGAGAGGATTACCATGGATTTCGTTACTGGACTTCCGTTGACCCGGAAGAAGTTCGATGCTATTTGGGTCATTGTTGATAGGCTGACCAAGTCAGCACATTTTATTCCTGTTGCAGCCACTTATTCATCGGAGAGGTTAGCTGAGATCTACATCCGAGAGATTGTTCGCCTTCATGGGGTGCCGGTATTTGTTATTTTGGATTGGGGTACGCAGTTTACCTCGCGCTTCTGGAGGGCAGTTCAGCAGGAGTTGGGCACCCAAGTTCAGTTGAGCACAGCGTTCCATCCTCAGACGGACGGCCAGTCCGAGAGGACCATTCAAATATTGGAGGATATGCTCCGAGCCTGTGTCATTGATTTTGGAGGCTCGTGGGACCAGTTTTTGCCCTTAGCAGAGTTCGCCTACAACAACAGCTACCAGTCTAGCATCCAGATGGCTCCATATGAGGAATTGTATGGGAGGCGATGTCGGTCTCCAGTCGGCTGGTTCGAGCCGGGAGAGGCTCGGCTGTTGGGTACAGACTTAGTTCAGGAGGCCTTAGATAAGGTCAAGATTATTCAGGAGAGGCTTCGTTCAGCTCAGTCTAGGCAGAAGACTTATGCAGACCGTAAGGTCCGAGGTGTAGCTTTCATGATTGGTGAGTGAGTATTGCTCCGAGTGTCGCCTACGAAGGGCGTGATGAGGTTCGAAAAGAAGGGCAAGCTTAGCCCTAGGTACATTGGTCCGTTTGAGATTCTTGACCGAGTAGGAGTGGTGGCTTATAGACTTGCATTGCCACCTAGCTTATCAGTCGTGCACCCGGTTTTCCACGTATCTATGCTTCGGAGGTATCACGGCGATCCTACCCATGTATTAGACTTCAGTACTGTCCAATTGGACAAGGATCTGTCATATGAGGAGGAGCCGGTAGCTATTCTAGACCGACAGGTTTGACAGCTGAGGTCGAAGAGTTTTCCTTCTGTTCGCGTTCAGTGGAGAGGTCAGCCTCTTGAGGCATCGACCTGGGAGTCCGAGTCTGATATGCGGAGCCGTTATCCCCATCTTTTCCCCGATTCAGGTACTTCTCTGTTTTGTCCTTTCGAGGACGAACGGTTGTTTTAGAGGTGGAGGATGTGACGACCCAAAGGGGTCATCACCGTATTTCCCACTCGCCTTGTACTTTCGAGGCCATGAAAACCTCACTTGGGGGTTGCCTCGATTTGTGTTCGCAGTCCGGGCGCGAAGCCGGAAAGTTTAAATGTGAATTTGTGAGAAAGATAATAAATTTGATGTTTTGAATTGATTAAGTTTGACTTCGGTCAATGTTTTAGACAAACGGACCCGGACTCGTGATTTGACAGTCCCGGAGGGTCCGCAGGAAATTTTGGGACTTGGGTGTGTGCCCGGAATTGAATTCCGAGGTCCCAAGTCCGAGAAACGAATTGTTGTGTGAAATTGTTTTTTGAAAATAATTAAAGAATTGGAAGGTGTTATTTGTTTAGAAGACTGTGCTGTTGGGCTCGTATTTTGGTTCCGACTCCCGGCACAAGTCTTAAATATGATTTAAGCAATTGCTGTAAAGTTTGGTTAGATTTGGACGTCATTTGACGTGTTTGAGCTAGAAAAGCTTAACTTAATGTTTTATGGGAATTGGAGAGAAATTCATGGGTATTGAGACCCAAATTGATGATTCATGATGTTAATTGGGCGATTTGATCGCACGAATGAGTCCGGAGTATTTTTTTTGAGATTTTATGTATGTTCGGTTTGGAGCCCCGAGGGCTCGGGTGAGTTTGAGTAGGTCCCGGGAGGTCTTAGGCTTAAAAGTATCAGGTGTTGCAGGTCCAGGTGTTGCAGGCCCCCAGCGCGGCCGCGGTCATTTCCGCGCGGTCCGCACTGGCAGCCGCGCGGTCGCGGTGCACTTTACGCAGTCCGCGTGGCTGGGTTCAGAGGGCCAATGACTCCCATTCGACCAGCGCGACCGCGTGCCATATCAGCGCGTTCCGCGCTGGAAGATTCAGAGAGGGGCCTTGGGATTTCATTCAACCAGCGCGGCCGCGCACCAAATCAGTGCGGTCCGCGCTAGGTAGGTTCAGAGAGCGGTTTCCCCACCCTTTCCTCGGCGCGGCCGCGGGGCATTTTTGTGCGGTCCGCGCCAGTCTTCAGTACAATATATAAAGTCGGGATTTTCAGTCATTTTTCACTTTTTTCAAAACCCAAAACATAAGAGGCGATTTTCCAAACGATTCTACTTCTTTAAAATGATTGGTAAGTGATTTCTAACTGATTTTCTATACTCTTTAACATCCTTAATCATAATTTCAACTTCAAACCAAGGATTTTAATGGGGGAATTTGGGAATTTAGGGTAGAACTAGGGTTCCTAAATTTGGGGGTTTTGGACCTCAATTTGAGGTCCGATTCCAAAATAACTTATATATCTGAATTCATGGGGGAATGGGTAATCGGGTTTTGGTTCGAACCTCGAATTTTGACCACGTGAGCCCGGGGGAATTTTGGGAATTTTTGAACAAACTTTGGGAAATTCATTTTTCATGCAGTCAAATTGATTCAAGTAGCATTTGTTAATACATTCAAGTAATTTGTGATTAGATTCGAGTGGTTTGGTGGTGAATTCGAGGGGTAAAGCTATACTAGAGGATTGAGTTGAGTTTGGAGCATTCGAGGTAAGTATTTGATCTAACTTTGGCTTGAGGGAATAGGATTAGAGTGTTGTTTGCTAATTGCTAAATGTGGAGTACGGTGTATAGGCATGGTGACGAGTATCTATACACCGGTGTCTAGCATGACCGTGGGTCCTTGTTTGTACTTATTCTG
Source organism: Nicotiana attenuata (assembly GCF_001879085.1). Classification (NCBI taxonomy): domain Eukaryota; kingdom Viridiplantae; phylum Streptophyta; class Magnoliopsida; order Solanales; family Solanaceae; genus Nicotiana; species Nicotiana attenuata. The sequence goes on along the minus strand of NW_017671378.1, from coordinate 140,902 downwards.
ATGTTGTTATGACTCTTCCGTGTTAATTGATGATTTCTATGCAATGTGAAGAGTATGAGGATTAAGTATGAATTGTAAATTCTTTGGAGTGTTGACTCGAACGATAAAAAAAAGACTATTGAGTAAGAAATGAAAGAAATAGAAAGAGATATGATTAATCCCTTGCCGGGATGGCTTGAGTATATTGATTATCTCCCGTGCCGGGATATGGAAGTTACTGTTGTTGCTCCCTTGCCGGGATTTAGTTGTTTAATTGTGTATTTCCCTTGCCGGGACACTTCTTATTATTTGTTATCCCCTCGCCCCGTTCGGTTGTAACTACTGTTTGGGTGAGGAAGAGTGATAATGCACGAAGGGTCATTCCGTGCCATGTTTTGATTATAGAATGCACGAAGGGTCATTCCGTGCCATGTTTGATTATATTTGCACGAAGGGTCATTCCGTGCCATGTTTGATTATATTTGCACGAAGGGTCATTCCGTGTCATGTTTTGATTATTTATGCACGAAGGGACATTCCGTGCTCTGATTTGATTATAATTGCACGAAGGATCATTTTGTGCAATGATATGAGAGTTATGTGAGGAAAAGCACGAAGGGTGATGCCGTGCACTTTATTTGGTTGCTCTTGGTGAGAATGAGGGTAAAAGCACGAAGGTTGATGCCGTGCAACTGTTGATTTTCCTGCTCTCATTAGTTATTGTTATTGCCCTGTTTCTTACTTAAATTGTTGACTTTATATCTGGACTGTACTCCCCCATAGTATGCTCCCCCCCCCCCCCCCAACTGTTTAATTTCTTTGTTCTTTCCTTTTATTGCATATATATATTGAACTGCACAGGTTGGTTTGGTAGTCCTGTCTAGCCTCGTCACTACTTCGCCGGGGTTAGGCCAGGCACTTACCAGCACATGGGGTCGGTTGTGCTGATGCTACACTTCTGTGCTCTTTTGCACAGATCACGGTACCGGAGCAGCTTTTGGACCACAACAATAGGATATTGATCAGGAGCTGACTTCAGTCCAGGGACTTACGAGGTAGCCTAGCTGGCGTTCGCAGGCCGGAGTCCCTTCCTATGTTTTAGTTTGTTTTCATTGTACCGAGACAAACATTGATGTATTTCTATTCAGACTTGTTTTTAGCACTCCTTAGTAGTTCGTGAGTTAGCGACACCAGTCTTGGGTAGAGAACTGTTGAACTTCCGCATTTTTGATTTTCATTTACCTATGTTTTTAAGACTTCCGCTTTTATTTAAATGACTCGTAATATTTATATTGTTGAGGCGTTATCGGGGAATACTGAAATGTTTGGCTTGCCTAGCTCCGTTAGTAGGCGCCATCACGACTCCCGATGGTGGAAAAAATCCGGGTCGTGACATAAATCATGTATTTTACCAGCTTTTGTCATAAAGGCCGCTAAAGATTTTGCCGGCCCCTACATCAGCGGCTAAACACCAATGGCCGGTAAAAGATATAGTGGCTATTTTTATTGCCGCTAAAACCGTTTTGTATTGCCGCTAAACACCCTTTTTGTTGTAGTGAGCTACATGCATAAATATGGATTTTTAGCCAAACATCAGTCATTCAAAAATATCCAGCATTTGCAAAGTCATTGAAAATAGCCATTGCTTTGCTGCAACAGGGACCGATCCAGCATAATATACTGGAGATCGGTGCACCTGTGTATGAACTTCCAGCATATTATGCTGGAACTCCAACACGCGAAAAGTTCCAACATAATATACTGAGATTGGAGCACCTGTGTATGAACTTCCAGCATATTATGTTGGATCGGTATATTATACTGGAACTCCAGTACATTATGTTGGAAGTCCAGTATATTATACTGGAACTCCAGTATATTATGCTAGAGTATTTTCCGGATTTTGAACAGTATTTTTTCGTTCAAATTTATCTTTACATGAAAAGTGGCTAAATTTCGATTACTTTTAAAATCGTGACTATTTTTAAATGACCACTTGTAAATCTGGCTATTTTTAAATTTCTCACCTTTTTCGCTTTAAAAGTACATAGTAGCTGTATCAGCATAGTACTCCTACTTTACGTTTTAATTTAGTGTGTAAATTTCTCTCTCTCATAAAGGATAGGTGTGTCATAACACATATTTTTTGACCGTTTTTTCTTGACACAACGATTTAATTTGTGTTGCCTATGCTTGCCCCATAAACAACAATTTTATCTTTTGATCATAAAATTCTGTCATAAGGCAAACAAGGGTTAAAAGTTAAAGACCACTCCAAAAAATGTCAATTTCTACAATTTTTTTTGTGGAATCATGTATTAATGGTAAAAATGGCGTGGGGTAGCCACTATTTGAGGTGGTATTTATTTTTATCCAGCAATTCTAATGTTGAACAAAAATAACCACTATTCTATTAAAATTAGTATGAAAAGACAGTGTTACCCTTTCTTCTATTTCTTTTCTGTCCATGTTCTCTTCCTTGCCAGTCTCTCCTTCTCTCTTTTCTCCTGAAATCGTAAGATTTAATACACTGAAGAACGCGCTATGATAGAAGACCTGAGACAACCACCATATGCGGATATTGCAGAAGATCCCAAATGCGAACAAGCAACGCAGTACCAAGTCTTGCCAATTAATTAATATTTGTTGACAATTTAACAAGATAATTATAATGAAGGTAGTAACCCAGTTTTGCTAAGTTGGGCAAAATTTGTGACCAATTGAACGACACACACAACTTTTGCCAATTCAACGGAACTTCTAATTAAACAATTTGTATAACTTATGCCCGCCCGTGATAACGTGTGAACAAGAAGTTTACCATGTGTCAAAATTTTGTGATCAATTCTTGAAGTTAAGTTCAATAGTTAAGGACACAAGTTCAAAAGTTAAGGACATGCAGTCCTTAACTTATAGTTACAAGTTCTAAAGTTAAGGACAGGCAGTCCTTAACTTATAGTTACAAGCTCAAAAGTTAAGGACAATAAGTCCTGAACTTACAGTTACAAGTTCAAAAGTTAAGGACAATAGGTCCTTAACTTTGATTTCCAAGTTCAAAAGTTAAGGACAGACAGTCCTTAACTTACAGTTACACGTTCAAAAGTTAAGGACAAGCAGTCCTTAACTTACAGTTACAACTTAAAAAATTAAGGACAATAGGTCCTTAACTTTGATTTCCAAGTTCAAAAGTTAAGGACAGACAATCCTTAACTTACAGTTACACGTTCAAAAGTTAAGGACAAGTAGTACTTAACTTACAGTTACAACTTCAAAAGTTAAGGACAATAGGTCCTTAACTTTGACTTACAAGTTCAAAAGTTAAGGACGCTTGGTCTTGAAGTTTGAGTTCCAAGTTCAAAAGTTAAGGACATGTAGCCTTGAAGTCCTGAACTTAGAGTTCCAAGTTCAAAAGTTAAGGACATGCAGTCCTGAAGTCCTGAACTTAGAGTTACAGGTTAAAAAGTTAAGGACATGTAGTCTTGAAGTCCTGAACATAGAGTTTCAAGTTCAAAAGTTAAGGACATGTAGTCCTGAAGTCCTGAAGTTAAGAACATGAGCAGAAGGGTATTTTCGTCCGGGCGGTTAAAATTTATTAAACCAGTGGCTAAAGACTAAAGACATTTAAAACACTAGCTTTAAAATAAAGACAGGAGCTGTTAGTGGCTATTTGTGCACATCGCCCGTATTAATGTTAGTTGTTTTTCTGTTGAAGGCCCAACAGTGTTGGATGGTCCTCAAGAGTAATATGGGCCACAAACATTAGATATTGTCACAAAAGCCTCATCAGTTTGTTTCAACCCTTCTTTCTATTCTCTTATTCCTTTATTTTTGGGAAAACTACAAAGTATAGCCTCTCTAAAATTTAATAGACACTAAATTTTTATAGTTTTGTATATCAATATAGCATACGAAAAATTTACATATTTTATACATAATTAGTATAAACTTTTGTATATAAGCTAGAAAATGTAATTATTTTTGGTTGATCGGCCAAATGTGTAACTTGCCCTATAATTTTCTGCAAACGCCCCGATCCCCTATAAAGTATATAGAAGGAGAGAGCTACCGGTTGATTCCTAATTTAAAGCACCTCAAGGTCGTTAACCTTTCGTTTCGTTGCCGTCGTTTTTAGGATCGACCGATGCCACTCCAATACACAGGGAATTTAGTGTACAAGTTATAGGACCATCTGAATTCAATAATTTGGCTCGGTCTATGTATTTGTATAAATATTAAAAAATTCACTAAATAAATATAGATAATACGAATTACTAAATCAAATGGCACTATAAAAAATTGATGTTTCCATAGCAAGTTTTCAACTCATTTAGTCGTTACCAAAAAAAAAAAAAAAAGTGATAGTTTAAGTAGCGATAAGGAAAGTAATATTTGTGTGGCCACTATGCTTAAGTTGCCACGAATATGTACTAAATTTATTCTTTGCCACGCGCCATGGCCGCCTAATTGCGTATGTATAATCTATACGAAACAAGAAGGAAACAAATAAGAGAGAACTTCATTTATAGCCCATCGGGCAAAACAAATATCATTCGGTAGCCCAAAATTTCAATATGCATTTTATAGCCCAAAAATAATTCTAGTGGCTAGCCACCGAACTATATATCTGCACCACATGCCTTCAAAGCTCTTCATCAATGGCCCTAGGTTTGTCCCTAGCCTACAACTCCAATGGGAAACCCTTTTCTCCAACAGATTCCAGCTCCAGTTTGTCAGCTTACAGGAAGCAGCAATCAAATCTTTTCTTTCCTTTGAGAAAAGTAGCTTCCTTTTCCCAACTCCAATTCTTACTTTCTCAATTTTCAATTAATCATAATGTAGACTTTCCTCTCTTTTCTTGTAAAAATGTAGGCGGCAGAGTCGGGCACTATTTATCGTTAGTGGGTCAGATTCCGGCGAAAGTAATATTCAAGGTATCCCATAATCTCCAGCATAACAAGTTCATAGTAACAACAGTACACAAACAAACACAGGTTCACTGGAGAAATAATTTTCGGCCCGAAATGGTTTAGCCGGAAAACTTCACGGTCGTCGGAAAAGCTATATACTGGCCAGATCTGCCGAAATTCAAATTAGCAAGCAAACCATCTTTCAGATATAGATTTTTATAATATCAAAATCCCCAAAACAATGAATAAAACGAGAAGAAAGAGTCGCCAGATTTAATGGAGGATCACCGGTGTTTGAGTTTCCGTCCAGATCTAAAGCCAACGAGATCGAGCACAATGGGTTAGACTGACTGGGTTTTGATTTCAATTTCACGATAAAGTTTGGTTCTTCCATCCAAGATAAAGCGTCCTTTTTATGTTTTTACAAAGGTGCAAGTCGTTGGGTTTATACTTGAGTTCAATCTGATGGCTTTCCTTCTCTCCTTCTTCCTATTTATTTACCTTTTTATGTTTTTGAATCCACTAATAGAAAACCATTCTCAATTGTGTTATTTTGTCCAATGTAGAGGTAGACCATGTATTACATTTTTAGACTGTATTAGACTGGAGAGCAA
>NW_017671378.1:87495-130200 GCF_001879085.1 Nicotiana attenuata | reverse complement strand
ATGTGACGACCCAAAGGGTCATCACCTATTTCCTCATTCATTCTGTGCTTCCGAGGCCTTTAAAACCTCATTTTTTTACTTGCCTCGATTTGCGTGCGCAGTCCGGGCGCGTAGCCGGAAAGCTTTTATGTTGAAATATGTGAATTTTGTGAAAAATTTGAAGAATTTTGATATTAATATGTTTAAGGTTGACTTCAGTCAACATTTTTAGTAAACGGACCCGGACCCGAGATTGGACGGTCCCGGAAGGTGCGTAGAAAAATATGGGACTCGGGCATGTGCCCGGAGTCGAATTCCGAGGTCTAGAGCCCGAGAAATGAATTTTTCTGTGAAATTGTTTTTCTGAAATTATTAAGGAAAATGGAAATGAAAATTGATTAAAAGATTGTGTTATCGGGCTCGTATTTTGGTTCCGACGCCCGGTACAAGTCTTAAATATGTGTTAAGCGCTTTCTGTAAAGTTTGGTCGAAATCGGACGTCGTTTGACGTGTTTCGGACCTAATTGTCTAAAGTTGGAAGTTTATGAAGTTTGAAAGGAAAATGATGATTTTGAGGCTTGATTCAATGATTTTGATGTTATTTTGGCGATTTAATCGCTCGAGTAAGTTCGTAGGATGTTATTGAGTTAGTGTGTGTGATTGGTTAGGAGCCCCGAGGGCTCGGGAGTGAATTGGAGGTAGTTCGGGGTGTTTTTACACTTGGAATGGTAGCAGATTTTTCTGCAATTTTTGCCCAGTGAAATCCTTCTTCGCGTTCGCACTCCCCCACACGCGTTCTCAATGCTTCATTTTGTTCCTTCATCGCGTTCGCGTCACTAGTCCGCGTTCGCGTAGAGATATGAACCTCTGAGGGCCCAGTCCTCTTTTCTTGTTCGCGTTCGCGAGGGCCGGACCGCGTTCGCGTAGTTCCCAGCCCATTTCCCATCGCGTTCGCGTAGGCCAATTTTCCAGGCACCCAATATTTTCTCTTTGCGTTCGCATCCCTTGTCCGCGAACGCGATGCTTGCCAACTTCTATTCATCGCGAACGCGACCCCACTGTCGCGAACGCGTAGTGTAATGTCGTCCAGTGATTTTTTTTAAAAGAACAGAAACAGTACACTCGGGATTTTTCACTTTTTATCACGAGCCCTCTTCTCTCCCAAGCCTTAGGAAGCCATTAAAGCCCTCAAGCTTCAAGACCACTTGAGTAAGTAATTTCCCACTTATTTCCTTTACTTTTCCTTCATTAATTAGCAAGTTTCTAAGCCTAAATCATGAAATCAAGGTAGGAATCATGGGTTTTGGGTAGAGTTAGGGTTTTGAGAATTTTGGGTAATTCAACCCCAATTTGGGGCCGAATCTTAAAACAAATTATATCTTTGGATTCGTGGGGTTATGGGTGAATTTATTTTGGTTCGAACCGCGTGTTTTGACCAAGCGGGCCCGGGGTTGGTTTTGCAAATTTTGGGCAGAATGTTGGAAAGATTATATTTAGGTATTTGGGTTGGATTGTTGAGTATTACTGATGATATTAAATCAATTGTGTACAGATACGATTGAATTGGAGCTAAATTCGAAAGGAAAGGCAGTGCTTAAGGATTGAATTGGCCGTAAACCTTCGAGGTAAGTGTTTGGTTTAACCCTAGCTTGAGGGAATAGGAGTTGAGTCTTGTTGCTAATTGCTATGTGATCGAGTACGATGTATAGGCATGGTGAGGAGTATCTATACATTGGTGTCTAGCATGACCGTGAGTCCTTATAATGTGATTATCATGATTTGGTTGTGAACTCCGTGTTTATTGGAGGATTTCTATATATTGTGAATAACATGTGAACGGTATTTCTATATATTGTGAATAACATGTGAACGGTAATAGGATCATTTGATTCCTAGAGCATTGGCTCGAATTGTGATACGAATATTGAAAGTATACGAAATGACTTGATTCTTTGGAGCATTGGCTCAAAATAGTAAAATGAATTAAAAGATAAGAAAAGTAAGAAACGGAAAGCGTTGTTGATTATTCCCTTGTCGGGACGTTTGGTTGAACTTGTTGGATTCCTTCCCTTGCCGGGATGGTTGTCAAATATTTGCTTATTTTATGCCCTTAATGGCGACTGTTGTTTGGGAAGTCAGACTGTTAAATGATATTGAGGATCGGGTTGCACGCCGCAACAATAAAATGTGAGGATCGGGTTGCGCGCCGCAACAATGATACATGATAAATGATATGGGTCGGGTTGCACGCCGCAACAGTGGTATTTGTGGAGCGGGTTGCACGCCGCAACAATAGTAATTATGGAGCGGGTTGCACGCCGCAACAATTATTGAGGCTATGTGTTTACGTTTGAGTATTGATTCCTTGTTCACTGTGAACCTAAGTTGCTTTAGTTGTTACTCTGGATTATTGTTATTATTGTAACTCCCCATAGCATGTTTTCCCCTCCCATGTTGGTAATTGCTTTGTATTCGATTTCCGCTGTATATCTATAACTGCACAGGTTTATGTGGTGTCCAGTCTAGCCTCGTCACTACTTCGCCGGGGTTAGGCTAGACACTTACCAGCACATGGGGTCGGTTGTGCTGATGCTACACTTTTGTGCATTTTTGCACAGGTCCAGGTTTTGAGGAACAGCAGCAGCAGTAGTTCGGAAGCAGGCGATTCATATTCACGAGACTGAGGTAGCCTTGCAGGCGTCCGCAGGCCCGGTGTCTCTTCTTTATGTTTTCCTTTTGACTGTTGCCTCATTGTTTCGAGACAGACAGCTGTTATATTTCTTTCAGACCTTTGTATTTAGTTTATTCTTAGTGGTTCGTGAGTAATGTGACACCAAATCTTGGGTAGAGGTTGTTTTTGACTATTCCGCGTTTTAAATTCATCTTTTTAAGACAGACTTCCGCTATTGTTCTTATTAGACTTTATGTTCTATATTGATGTTATAAACTGTTAAAGATAATTGCTAGTGATGGAAAGGTAATTAAGTTGGCTTGCCTAGCTACCACGAGTAGGCGCCATCACGACTCTGATGGTGGGAAATCCGGGTCGTGACAATATTTATACATTGCAAAAAAGGGTTGCTCTATCGCGCCAGGCAGGGGTCGAACCTACGACCTTCAGCTTAGGAAACAGGCGCTCTATCCACTGAGCTACAGGCGCTTATGTTGTCATACTCATTCCTTTCGGCTACTATATGCAATACTTTTGGGCCGAAGGGCCATTTTTTGTAAGTAGGACAAAACATGGGCTATTAAAATTTTGAGGGGCCATAGAGGGTAGTTTTCTCAACAAATAACTAATAATCCCCTCCCCCATTCCCTTTTAGTATGTATAGAATTCGTAATACAAGGGTCATATTATCTAATTTTTTATGTGAATTCGGGCGAAAAAAATTCAATGTTTATAAAATAAAAATTACATATTTAGAAATAATATAATTTATAATTAAAATATTTAACACGCATATAAAAAATTTAGGGAGAAATTAGAAAATAGCCAGATATAGAAGTGGTCATTCAAAAATAACCACAGTTTCAAAAGTAATTGAAATCTAGCCACTTTTCATATAAAAATAAATCTGAACGAAAACAATGTTCAAAATCCGAAAAATACTCCAGCATAATATACTGGAATTCCAGTATAATATATTGAAACTCCGGTATGATATATTGAAGTTCCAGCATAAGTACGCTGGAAGTCTAGTATAAGTATGCTGGAACACCAATATAAGTATGTTGGAACTCCAATATATTATACTGGAGTTCCAGCATAAGTATATTGGAACATCGGTCCAGCATATGCTGGACGTTCATACACATGTGCTCCAATCTCCAATATATTATGCTGGAACTTTTTGCGTGTTGGAGTTCCAGCATAATATGCTGGAAGTTAATACACATGTGCACCGATCTCCAGTATATTATGCTGGAACTTTCCGTGTTGCAGCAAAATAGTGGGTATTTTTTAATGACTTTGCAAACGCTGGCTATTTTGAATGACCAGTCAGAAAACTGGCTAGCCCGTGCTATTTTTACAAAAAATTATGATAAAAAATATTTGACTTCTCAAATAATAATTGACGTCACATAAAATGAGATAGAGGGAATAACTAATACGATGTGTCCAATTAAAAGCAAAAGTACATCCATGATCCATCAAAAGATCAATTATTATACAGAAAAACGGAGGAAAATATTTAGAACACGTACGACCTAATTACCTAAAGAACTAGAAGTGGACTTTACATACATGGCGTGGATGACGGATCTAGTTTTAGTTTGATAGTTATCTATGAAGATGGAAAGCCCACCTAAATAATCTTTTTTCAGTCAACCATATATAGTTTCACTCTGGGGCCAAGTTACAGTATTACGTATGGTATGAATCGCATAAATATTTAATTGCGAATGCAGTTAGTAAAAGGGAAACTATCAGATATGTTTATTTATAAATAATTTATTACAAAAATTGGTGAATTTATTAAATATTACTAATATTGGCTAAATGTTATCAATATTAGCCAATCAGTTATTTGTAGCCAAAAAATGTTAAATTTTTACTTTCTTTCGAGCGGGTGTTGTTAGAATAGATTGGGTACATCTTAAGGAGTTTGAAACCCAGTTTTAAAATGATTTGGCGGAGTTTTGAGGTGGTTTAAATTGAACATTCAAAGTAGAAGATGAAACATAAAACAAAAATTATATGTGTATCACATATGTATCATATTTGTATCAAATGTGTATCACATTTATATCCATGTATACCTGTGTGATACATGTTTGATACATGTGTCGCAGAAGAATTTTTTGAACTCGGTTTTAACTACGAATTTTAATACCAAATCAGTCCAAAGCACCTCCAATCTTCCTCAAAATTTGTATATTGACTCATCTATATGTTTTCAATGAATTTTAACCATACCCATTGAAAAATGTCCTTTTTTGCTTAGATTTTTGAAATCTTGTGTATATAATTTTTTTTGTATTTCATCATCTTGTTTGCTACCTCATCCATGAAATTTTCTTTCCGTCTTGCATCTAATGTTGCTAATCACACTTAAAAATATTTATAGAAGGAGATCTTTGCGTGTGATTCTTGGAGAGAAAGAACCTAATTTATTTGGTTTTTCAACTTTTATATGTGCTAGGCTAGTTTTGATAAGTTCTATCATTAATGGCTAGATGTTGGTAAGTCGGAACTTCCTTGGAACATTTATGTAAGATTCCCTTATTAAAACAAGCTATGTGTTCACTAACAAATTCAGATCTTATAAACTCCAAATCGTGGGGCAAGTGCACAGATAGCCATTCTCAGGAATGCTATTTAGGGATTGGCCAGTACTTATTTTGTCCTGAAATTTTAAACTAAGAATCTTAACTTTAGGACAACTTAAAATATTTTTGCACTAGTTAATTCTTAAATAGCAGCCCTCTAGAATGGCTACCTAGTGTCATTATTACTCAAATCATAGCTCCGCCTCTATTTTCAATGTGTTTTTAAAATTCATTGTGTTTATGTTATTTGCATTGAACATATTGAAGTCACAACTATTTTATTTGCATTGAACATATTTTTAAGTTACAACTTGTAATTTACAATATAATATTGGTAGTTTACAGAGTCTTTAATGAAGGTTAGTTTATACATGAGTTGTCAATACTTGTTATGCAGTCGATCTCTTTTCTAGCTGAATAAAAATAAATCCAATCCACTAGAATATCTACTTGACTGTCAAGGCAACTTGTGATAATTAATATGCTAATTGTCATTCGATGTTATTAACATGTTATTAGCTTAATTAAGAAGTTGATGAAGTGGTTTAATTAAAATATTAGGAGATTACTTGTTTAAATAAGCTGCTACGAAATTTCCGTGGAATACGAAATGGACAAACCAATTATTTTAATCTTATTATTATTTCGTATGCTCCACGAATTTAGGTTTAATTTCTTAGCAATACTATCATATATATGCAGAAATTAAACGTAGGGGAAACACCTTTTTTTATGGCAAAAATAATCACTGTTTCAATTTCAAAAGTTACTATATAATGAACCCGTACCTCGATTATAGCCGAGTTTCGAACTCGTGAACTATGAAAAACAGCGTAGCCCGACGTATAAAGTATTCCGTAATGACATAGGGTTCGGGAAGGATCACACCTTCAGATAGGGGTGTACATAGATCGGGTGGGTTCGGGTTTTTCAATTACTAAACCAAACTAATTGTGTCGGGTTATTAAATCCAAAGACCAAACCAATAAAAGTCGAGTTATTTAATCTAGGTTTTTCTCGGGTTTTTCGAGTTATTTCGGGTTTCTTTCCATAAAGTTTTCATAGCACAAAACATAGAATTTGTGCTCCAAATATTTTTTTGATCCTAGTAAGACATAACTATATAAGGTGTTTTTCATGGAAATAACATAAAATATGAGATGAGCCATGACATTGTACTGAAATATTCAACAATAAAGATAATAAAATTGAATAAAATAAATATTATTAATAAGCCATAATGAAAATAAACATAATCTAAAATTACTAAGTTGCTACATGAGTAAATACTATAAAAAAAAATAAGTTGTACATTTTATCTAAATCATGAAAAAATTAAGAAAAATAGATATACAACACTATTGTCATTAATTTCTAGTACAATTTAATTGAATGTTTTTAGTAGCATTAATATTGACTATAAAATTTATTATAGCATTCAAGAATTATAAGTCCAAGTTTAAAATAATACGTTAAAAGATAAAATTATGAAAATATTTAAGAAATATTTATAAACTACACTACAATAAATATTTTAATGTATTAATATATTTAAAACTTTTATACATGTAATGTCGGGTTGGTTTGGCTCGGTTTGACTTTTTTTTAATTAAAATCAAACAAAACCAATTATGGTCGGGTTTTTGTTTCCAACACCAAACCATAGTCGGATTTTTTCTCGGGTTGATTCGGATTATCGGTTTGTCGGTTTCCTTCGTACACCCCTACCTTTAGGGGCATTACTGATATCTATATAAAGCATCCCGCATTACTGACGTAGATAGCCTACCCTAATGCCTCCACAAAGTTCAAATCTCTAAACCTCGAGAATATAAAATCTCCATACATGATCTCTATCTCCCGCACTTCAAACCCATGAATTATAGATCACACGGAGATAACTTTATCGTTCCTTCAAAGGTCCCTTTCAAAACTAATCCTGACTTAGAGGCGTTCAATCATAATCCAGCATACAGTAGCTTCGCATATTATGCGAATCAGCAGTCTCTCTCGTACTAGGTTGAATTACTACATTACCACTAAATTTATCGTTCTCTTAAATTCACCCCTATCATTTGTTCATTCTCCGATCTTAAGTATCATATATGGTATAATAGTCAAGTTTCGGAGTTGTGACATACCTAATACACATTCTAGTACAACGTTTGCCATTTAACAAAAGAAATATCTTTTTACTCCTTAATTACAACTTACAAGTACATTAAAAGACACCTCTAGCTAGGGGTGTGCATGGACCGGGTTGGTTCGGTTGTTATCAAAACTAAACCAAACCAACTATATCGGTTTTGGATTGGTTCGGTTTTGTTGGATTTTTCGGGTTTTCGAATTTTTTGTTACATGAATATTATTTCAATCTTACTTGGTTAAAATTATAGATAAAGCTTTGATAAGTGATAGTATATGTATAGTAAATAATATTGAAAAGATTGATAAACATATGATTTATTAAAATAGTCTAATGAGAGAAATTTTTTACTAACACATGATAGTTATTTTCTTGGTCGTCTAATAATAATTTTTCATTAATGTACGCTTTCAAGGTTAAAACATGAGAGGATCCCAAATATTTCTACATTTTTTAAAGAAAATTCAATATAAAGTCTTAAAAATATAAATAAAATTTATATATTTATATGTCGGTTTGGTTCGGATTTTTTTTTTTTACTCAATACCAAACCAAGTCAAACTAAACCTAGTGGAATTTTTTAATCGACTTGGTTTGATTTTTCGGTTTGGTGCGATTTTCCGAATTGGGTTTAACACCCGTACGATTCTAGCTGTGACATTTGACACTAGAATGCAAAATGGAAGAACTAGAAGTAATGCTTATACTAAAGTAGTAAAGTACCACATGAATAAAAGTCAGCTACATTTAATGGCTACATCTTTAGAATAGCATGATCCAATCTGCTAATATCTGTAACATGTAAATTGTTTAGTCTCGTGGATTTGGATCTAGCTAGTTGGTTTACTTTTTTTCTTTTTGCATAGAAAATCTTTGACAAATCATTTGCTTGATTTTTGGATTATTTGTTATCCTAGACCCAATATTTCCAGCTATGTCAAAGTTGCTAGTATAAATACACATCAAAATTACACTTAATTATCATCTTATAGTGGCAAAATGATGAACAAAAGGCAGAATCTCTCTGCTTTTCATTTCATGTTCATCTTTATACTTCTACTAAGTGTTTCTTCACGCGCGGTGCCAGAAACTAGAGAGAGAATTATTCACAAAACAGATTACCCGTCTTCTTCTTCTTCTTCTTTGATTAATCATCGCAGAGAAATGATAAACGAGATCGAGGGGGAGAGAGGGTGTGTTAAAGCTTGCATTCTTGAAAATGAATGTAACAATGAGAGAAGTGATTTTTATGTGTACCATGTTTGTGTGGATGTATGTATTAAGAGCTGCAGAGGGTACGGCAAAGAATTGCTTCAATTTCCTATAATATGAATATGGATTTAGTTTTCAACACTGATTGTACTAACAATGTAGCATGTTACCTTCCGTATTTTTCAGGTTATTAATCCAATTTATGGACGATCAAATGTAATCTTTTAGATGAACTAATAGTAAACGTATTTTTTTTGTACTGTCAGTATATGGAAGTTAGACTTTATGTATATTATCGATATTGCGTTTTGCTTCATTTCTATTAGCAGGCTTAGCAGAAATTCCACTCAAGTTATCTCACTAAAGCGAAGAGTAACTGAGCTTTACCCACTATAATAATAAAGTCGCAAATATTTTCTGTGTTAAACTACATAAGTAATATCATAAAATGCATTTTTTTCTTCTATCAAAACCAGGGGCGGAGCCACAAGTCTACTTACGGGTTCGACCGAATCCAGTAGCTTTTATTTAAAAAGTATATGTGATCATTTTTAAATTCATAAAATATGTATAAATATTAAATCTAGAAATCAATCATTAACACTTGAAGTCGTGATCCAAAATCTAGAACCCAAAGGTTAAATTCTTAATTTCGCCTCTGATTAGAACCGCAAATTTCAACGTAAAGCTTCAGATCACCACTTCACTCAGTAATGGACTTCCTTTACTTCGTAACCTTAACCTTATTCTGTTGTACTATTCAGGTTGCAGACCTAAGTATGGAAAAATCCTTAATAGGGAATGCTTTCCCCGAATAGGCTCTACACGGGGCAATTCCAAATATAATCAGGCTCAATAGAAATATCAGACAACGGATGAAAAACTAAAAACTAAAGGTGGTAGCCCTACGTATAATAGTACCCTTTTCCTCATACATTACATGTTGCTAAAACATCAGAACTATAAGTTAGTGACATTTCCTATATAGACGAATTGCAATATTCAGGAACAAAATTTTCGCCGCATTCGCTTAACACAAAAAACTGGAAAGCCAGAGAAGAAGACTATATGCAACATTACGTCTAATTTCTAAAAGTAAAAATAAAATAAAACAAAATCCCTTGAATAGACAGACCATATCAAACATGACTCATTCTTCCCTTCCCTTCCCTAGTGGATTCTGTTCTTTTTCTTTTTCTTGTGAATGTTTTAATTTAGCTATTTATTTGACTTGAATAATTCCTGCACTAACCAACTTCTGGATCTTGTTCATCACAAGGGGGTTCTTCATATGTTCCTGTGCAGCTTTGGGGTTCTCCTGAAAGTCAACTAGTACCTGCTCGAGATACGATATTCAGATCACAATATCGAGGCGTGCTTCAATAATACAACCAGTATTACATTGTACCAAACTTTACCTGTCTCATTACTGGATCTGTAAGGATGTTTTGAATTTCCGGGTCCTGCATCGCCTTGGCCTGCGGAAAATAATTTGATAGGAGTGTCACCATACAAAAGTTGCAACCAACTAAAGCAAGAATATATAATATGAGACGAAATTATACCTGTCTCTCTTTGAGCTCCTCCGGAGTTAGATCACCACGTGATGCCTTGTTTATTTGTTCTACACATCTGCAAAACAAAATCGAACACTTCAAGTTATTACATTAACTCATAGCACGCCTCAAAACCACTTTCAGCGTATAACCAGAAAGAGTCTTGGATTCAAATTCCCATCGCCTAATTAGCTGAATGAATATCAAATGGAAGGAAGATGCTCAGGTATCTAAGAATATCAGTCAGATACCCAACAATGGTCCTACTCTAAGAATCAAATATACAAGAAACTCCAGGTCGTTGAGAATATTAAAACGAAGCAATACCGAAGATAAAAGGAAAATAACAGAATTTTCTCTTTACCTCCTGACACCATCTAGCAGTTCCTGATTTTGAGCATCATGCTTCAACCCCTCCTGGTAAGTTTCCAAGGCTTTCTCATACTCCTTCATAAAGAACTGAATAGCACCCTTTCTAGTGTAACCTTTCGCAAATGTTGGATCAAGCTCAATGCATTTTTCTGCATCTTTAAGACCCTCCGGCAATGCACCTAATTTTGTGTAGCAGGCTGCCCTGTTGCTGTATGCCTAACATGAAAAAGAAGATGCAACACATCAAGAAAAGTTTATAACAAGAAATAGGCAAAGTCACTAGATTCTACAGAGGAACAAAAGATGGAAGGAGGCAATACCCTTGGATCTTTGGGATTCCTCCTTAAGGATTCTGTATAGTGCTTAACTGCATCGGGATACTTCTGCTCTTTGAAAAACTGGTTACCTGTAATCAAAGCAAAGAAGTTATTTTAGAAAGAACACAAGTAAGAGAAGCCGTAACAGCAATAGAGGTACCTTTCTCACGCTCCTCATCTGCTATTTGTGGATTGTAATACTCTTGCTGCTCCAATTCTTTCTTCGCCTTCTCAGCATCATTGAGTTTTTTCAGTGTATCAGGATTCCGGTGTTCGGTAAGAGCTTTCTGGAAAGTCTCAATTGCAGGTTCATAATCCTTTGAAGTTTTTGCCATCTTTACTAGGGCAGTTCCCTTTCGAGTGAGAGCTCTTGCAATCATCTTATAGTCTGACCTTAGCTCCCTTCCCCTTTCAACAGCTTTATCACAATCTTTCATGCAATCTTCATACTGAAATTAAGACAAACTAACATAAGGAAGAGCTCCTGATAGACTATTTATGACTTACAGAAAAACCAGGCAGAAGTATACAGAAGGTGATCACAACACCACATCAGCAGAATGATATATTTAGGTTCTAAATGCTAACCTTGCCATAGTGAAACAAGAGGAGCAAGAGACCTTGAGGGGTGATGGGTTGGGGAAGTGCAACTCAGTACCATGTTCGCTTAACATACTAATATCAAGCAATGCAGGTCAAATAAGTTGCAACTACACATCGCAACACAGATTGAAAAAGATTCTAATAAGAAAACATGTTATCTGCTTTAGATTTGAAGATTGTTTTTTTTTCTTTTCTTTTTCTAACAGTATTTGAAGACTGTAATTTAAAAAGAAACAACATTATCACCTTAGGTCAATTAGCCAATTAGATGCTGAATCTAATAGTCCAACAAAGAAATAACATACAAAAAGGGCAACTGACTAATCGTATGGAAATCTTTCTTCAATACTCACATAAAATTCCAACACCAATGTGCCCCATGCTAAAAACTATCAAACTCGTTACCACTATCATCATTTATCCAGCAATCCTTTACCAATGAGAAAAGCACCAAACTTTCCTAGAAGTAATGAATATATGTGAGCTTAGCATCCTATGCGAATCACATTACTAGTTCCAAGCCTGAGTAAAGATAGAATCTTGCATAAGGTATCACCATAGTAAAACTACTCTAACTCGTTTGTTTGAGGCATAATAGTGTTATTATATCATAAACATACACTAACACTTAAATTGTTGAATTTCTTCAAACATGTCAATATTATGCACAAAATAAGGATAAAAGCAAGCAACTTCATGGCATACAATATACTACTTTGGAAGTAAGTTATATACACTGACAGGTGTAAATATTTTTCTACACTTTCAGTGAATTTACCTGTGATAGCAACTTATTTACCATTTTTACCAGATTACTTATTAATGCTTATGAAGAGACTAAGCTGCAATTATCTAATAAGTAACCCGTTTGTCGCTCAATGCACAAAACTTAAACTCAATATAATATATAAACTCAATATAATATACTAAAGATTTGGGTATACCTTGCCCATCTCCAAGTACACAGCAGCACGGTTAGTAATGAAAGAAATATCCTCATCATCAAGCTCAATTGCCTTACTATAATGCTGAATTGCCGTCTCAAAATCTTTCTTTTTATATGCTGCATTACCAGCCTCCTTCTCCTTCTGCGCCAGCCCTTTCCTCTCCTTCGTCTGCTTCTCCTCCTCCGACACCTCCATCGGTTCGGGCTGTGGTTCGGGCCTGAACCCAGGCGCAGCCCGTTTCTCTTCCTTCACGGGCTCACTCTCCGCAGGCCTTTTCCTCTCCGGCGAAGCTTTCGCCTCCGGCATCTCCGCATCCTCCTCCTCCGGCGCCCTCGTATCCAATTTCACCCCTAACAAAACCCCAAACGCCTGCATTACCCTCTTATCATTCAAATACAAATTCAAATTATTCGGACTCTTCTGAATATCCTGCATCATTCTAACAAAATCAGGCTGCTGCAAATAAGCCCGCGTACGCGGATCACTCGTCAACTTAGCCCACATCTCCGGCCCGGAGAACGCATTGCCAAACGGACTAGCCGGACCTGGGCCCGATCCTCTAAATCGGGCTTGAGCCTGGGCTGATTGAGCATCAGCAAGCCCGGACTTCAAAACCTCATTATTAGGATCAATTTCTAAACCCTTTTTATAAGCCAAAACAGCATCATTATAGTTTTTAAGGCCTAATTGAGCAGCGCCGAGCCGAGAGTAGCCTTTCGACCAATCCGGCTTCAGCTCGACGGTTTTTTCAGCGTCGGCTAAGGCTTCGGAGAATTTGTTCAGTGAAGCATAAGCTGCTGATCGATTTGAATATAAAACGTGATTGGTCGGAGAGAGATTGATCGCTTCCGTGAAGTGGCGGACGGCGTCGGTGAAGTTTCCGGCGGCGAATGCTGAATTGCCTTTGGCCTTTGCTTCGTCGGCCATTGTCTTTTGCGAAGTTTTTTGCCGGTGAGGTTATGTTGGTTTGTTTGTTCTGTTTAGAGAATTTGTGTATGGGGAGGGGTTTTAAAGAGGGGGGTCGGGGTGAAAAGAGGGTTCTAGGCGTGGTTGTTAAGATTCTGGAATGTTCGGGGAGGAAGGGAGTTCGTGGGATTCTTGGAGTACAAAAACCATTGATAATTTAACGGCAAAGGGTCAAATATACCCATGAGAAAAGGTTTAAATATATTTTTTATTATTTTTTGAGTTCAAATATACCCCGTCGTAATACTATTGATTCAAATATACCCTTCTTCTGTTAAGTTTGTCCAAGATGGACATTCAATTCTACGTGGCACTAATATTTGATGAGGTGGATGCTACATGGATGCCACCTCAGCGCCCCTAATCCATATATAAAAGACTAAAATTTGAAATACAATATTTTTCATGGTAGCGATAATGGTGGCAATAGTGGTGGACGGAAGAAAATTTTAGTGGTGAAAAAAATAGAAGGGAGGGGTAAAATGGGTTAGAGGCGCTGAGATGGCAAGTCATGTGGCATCCACCTCATCAAATGTTAGTGTCACGTAGGATTGGATGTCCACTTTGTACAAACTTAACGAAAAAGGGGTATACCCGAACCAATAGTATAATGATAGGGATATATATGAACTCATAGTATAACGAGGGATACAATTAAATAGTTTCTGATAATATAAGGGTATATTTGGCCCTTTTCTGATAATTTAATACCGTTGATAATTAGGAGTAGGAATGTCTTTCGAATTCCATTTTTTTTTTCCTTTTTTATAACCTTTATGCTTGGAATCTCTTTGCTATTGTACTACAATCTTTTTTATATAAAAATTTGTTTCTATCTTAGTTGCATAATATATTTCTTTAATGAATCTTTCCTCTTACTAGTTTCGTCATGGCCTTCCATCAACAACAATTACAAATTTAGTATAATCTCACAAGTGAAGTTACGTCTTTCAAATTTTTTTTAGAATTCATTTTACGTTAAATTTTGTGATTAAATGTTGTTACATAATTTGAAACTACACAAATTTAGTCAAGAAATTGGAGCTGAATTTGCATTAAAAATTAGATGCACACTTCCTAACATAAAGTTCTATCTTATCTTACCTAAGAAATTACGTCGAATGGACCTTTTTAGAACCATTATACATATTTTTAGCCCATTAAGGAAAGTTTTGGTAAATTAACCGCACACCAGAATTTTAAATTCGTTGCTAGAATATTAAAGTATGCTACCAAAATTTTCAGTTTTGACAGCATGCTATCACAATTAGTGTTCTTCAAAATTCTGGTAGCATGCTTTGAAATTCTGGCAGCGCACTTCAAATTATTATTATTATTATTATTATTATTATTATTATTATTATTATTATTTTGCTAATAACAAGCATTTTATTTATTTAGAACATAGTTATTACAAGGAGGGGATGCAACGTATAATTCCAGTGCCCCGCAAGTCCAAAAGTAAGTACGACAAAACAAAAGGTGGGGGGAGGGGGGGGGGGGGGGCTATCAAAAACTAGAACATCAGCAGGCTGTGTAAGACTAAGCTCCTTGCCAAAATGTGCCAGTGCATCTGCAACAGTATTACCCTCCCTGTAGGTGTGGTTGAGCTGTGGCATACGTAAGTCACGCAACATACCTGCAAGCATGAAATAGACGTGAGTATTTCGGAATACCTTGTGGTAGGAGTGTGAGAAGTACCTGCGAGTCTGTTTCCACTATGAGCGGTAGCAAGTTGTTGGTAATAGCAATTTGTAATCCATGAAATAGGGCAAGCAATTTCGGTTGTAGTACTGTTGTATGGTACAAAAATTTGGAGTAGCCAATGATCCAATGACCCTCGTGATTACGGATTGCTCCTCATGTTCCTCCACATTGGGTGGAGGGGTCAAAAGCACCATCGATATTGAGTTTGTAGGTATGTGGAGGTGGAGTCATCCATTTGACCTGGATCGGGGTGTGTGGTCGTGGACTGGGTAAATTGGGGGTTAGGTAAGCATGCTCAGATGCTTGGCTAGCAACTATTGTAGGGTTGATCAAACGTGTATCATGGTTAAAAAAATTATGATTACGGTTGAGCCAAATGTTCCATAGGATGAAAGGAGCAATGTTCCTTAGAGGAATAATACGAGGGTGGGGGAGAGAAGATCTGAGGTTAATTGAGGTTGTGGAGGTACAGATGTGTTTGAGCCATCGGGCATGGTTATCCTTTGGTATGGGTAGTTGGTAGTGTTGCCAAATGCGAGTGGCCGGTGGGCATGCAGTAAAAATATGTAGTAAAACTTCGGAAGGGTGAGAGCAGAAAGTGCATTGCGATTGGGGGATGATGTTGCGGAATGCTAAAAGTTGCCTCGTGGATAGCTTGGTGTAGAAGAAGCCAAAGAAAATGTTTAATTTTGTTAAGTGTAGGAACGACCCAGATCCAGTAATGTTGGAAGGAGGTGGGAGTGTGAGGTTGATTAAGAATAAGTAGACGGTAAGCTGATAATGTGGAAAAGCGACCATCAGAGGTAGGGTGCCAGTGGGGTGAGTCATCGGTAGTGGTGTCAAGGTTTGGAATGGTGTTATGAATAAGTAGTTGAATGTGGGTTGGGAGGACAAAGGAGAGTAAGGTGAGGTCGAAAGTTGGTGGGGTAAAGATGTGGTTCAAGGTGAGCGAAGATTCATCCTGTAGAAGTGGGCCTTGGATAAGCTGTCGCAAAGAGAAATGGGGTGAGATCCATTGGTCGTTCCAAAGATTTATTTGTGTACCAGATGTAATTGCCCAGGAGGTACCCTTTTGGCATAAGGGTAGGGCTTTTGTTAAGCTTTTCCAGGTGGATGAGTCATGCGATTTAGCTATGTATGCTCTGGTATGTGGTGGAGTGACACGGGGCGCACAGTATTTGCCCTGCAATATTTGAGTCCAGAGACTTTGAGGATTAGTGGCGAAACGCCAGACGAGACTTGTTAACAATGCGATTATGTTAGCATGCGTAAAATTCTAGCAATGTACTTTACAATTTTGACTTACAAAATTTTGGCATAAGAGTTATTTCCTTTGAAAACAATTTAGCAGGATCAAAAAATAAATAGTTGCACTAAATGATCTTATTCGGGCAAATCTCCTAACACACCTCGGTAGCCGAAATTTATTAATTCACCACCGGAAATGCAACAAAAGAAGTACACAAATATTCCGAGGCGGATCCAAGATTTAAACTTTATAGGTTCAGGTTCCTATTCTACCACAGCTCATCTAATTTTATGTGTTCAAAATTTATTATTGGCAGAATTGCCTCATAGACACTTGTACTTGTTCGCGTTTGTCATCCTGATCTTTATACTCAAAAAAGTTTTATCCAGACACCTATAGTTATCCAAAATCAATATTTTAATCCCTCTGATCGTTGATTAGGTCTATGTGGCAACTTGACAGCTGAACTGGACAAAATACGTGTATTTCACGCGTATATGGAGCGTGAGAATAATTCACTACTAGAAATTCGCTAAAAACCGACCATGGTCGACCAACCAATTTCAAAGTCGGTCGGTTTTTCAAAAAAGGTTCAAAAAAGATATATATTTCTACGAAACTGACCAACTTTGGTCTGTTTTCTTTGGCGCAAAAATGCGGGAAACTATTTTGAATCCCGCAAAATTTATTTTTCAAGAAACCGATCAACTTTGGTCGGTTTTTTTATTTATAATAAATTAAAATTAATATTAATATAAACCGACCGACATCGGGCGATTATTTTCGTATGAAAATACAATTAAAGAGTATAAATGAAATAAACAAATATCTTAAAACAAAATGCACCAATTGGTCTAGTGGTAGAATAGTATCCTGCCATAGTACAGATCCCGGTTCGATTCCCAGATGGTGTATTTTTTTAATTACATAATTAAAATACCGAACGACTTTGGTCGATTTTTCGGTAATTTTTTATTTATTTTTGAATTTAATTTACCGACCAAAGTTGGTCGGTAATTGCCGACCAACTTTGATCAGTATGCCCTTTCGACCTTTAAAATACCGACCACAGGTTAATGATCGCATTTTGAACGATTATTGGCCTTTACCGACCTACCTTGATTGGTTTTTTTGGACGGGTTATCCCGAATTTCTAGTAGTGATTATTTAAACCAAAAATAATTAAAACAATAAAAAAGAAGAAAAAAAAGACAAAAAGTTAAATACAAAGAAAAGTCAATGAGTGCTTTCTCTTTACATTTTTCCCACCTTCCCCTTCCCCATTTTTCTCTCTCCTCCTCCCTTCTTCCATTTATTAACTTTCCCCAATTTTAACCTAAAACCTGGCTACAATACAGTCGTTTCCGCCACCTATCATCCAACACAAATGTTCTTCGTCGCCCCGTATTCAAAACCATTCCTAAATTGTAAGAAACCTCTTTTCTAAATCCCCCATTTTCGCCCCAGATTCAAAAACATTCCCAAATTGATAACAACTTATGAAGAAAGTTCTTTTCTAAATCCCCCGTTCTCCCCCCAGCTTCTGAAGACGAGTTTTTGCAAGTTAAGAAATAGAAACAGTGGAAAAAGATATCCGACGAGCCATTTTTTGGTAGAGTAAAAAAATTTAGGGTGATTTTCCAGTGAGATAGTTTTTAGGAGTCGTTCGGATCGATTCTTTTTTATGGTTTGGTGGTGCTATGGTAGAGTATTGGATGTCAAAAAGCTTTTTAGGTGAAGGGTGATCGGAGAGGAATTGCAGGTGTTGGTGGGGCGATTTTTAAGAGTTGAGTTGAAAAAAGAAAATGAAAAATGAAGTGTACAAAAGTGATTTACCGATGGAAAACAAGAGTTAGATAAATTCTGAGGAGGAAGGTGATGAAGGCGATGGTGGAATGGAAAAGAAAAAAAATATAATTTTTGAATAATATTAAAAAACAAATTAAATAATAGTAAAGAAAATCTGACACATCAGGGCGTTTGAAGAAAACGTGCAGTTAGAGGGTTTAAAATATTGATTTGAAATAACTATAAGTGTCTGGACAAACACAAATAAGTAAAAGTGTCTATTAGACTATTTTACCTTTATTATTTGTAAATATTTGATAACTTTTTGGACAAAAATACAGGGTATGAGCGAAAGCTATGGTTGTTATTCAACCATTTTCAACTTTTGACCTTGAAGTTCTACTCGCGAGAGAAAGAAGTGTCAAACTTTAAAGAGCACCCAAAAAGTGTCATATTTCTGCAATTATTTGAAATGCAATAGTTTAAGAAAATGAGCCCAAAACAATACAAGTGGACCAAAGCCCATAGCATCTTCTAGTTAAAATATTATGGTATAGCCAGTTTTTACACTGGTCAATGAAAAATAGCCAGCGTTTATCAAGTCAATGAAAAATAGCAATTATTTTGCTGCAACAGTGACCAGTCCAGTATAATATACGGAGTTCTGGTGCATTTGTGTACGAACTCCAGCATATTATGCTGGACCGGTATACTTTGCTAACTCCTGTAAAATTTGCGGGAGACTGGAGCACCAGTGCTCTAAACTCCAGTATATTATACTGGACAATTATACTTGCTGGAACTCCCGTAAAATTTGCGGGAGTTCCAGCATAGTTATCCTGGAACTCCCGTAAAATTTATGGGAGTTCAAGCATACTTATGCTGGAACTCCCGTAAAATTTGCGGGCGTATTTTTCCGGATTTTGAACACTGTTTTCGCTCAGATTTAAAGTGGCTAAATTTGGATGACTTTTAAAATTTGGCTATTTTTCAACGATCAGTGCTAAATCTGGCTATTTTTTAATTTCTCCCCATCTTACTCTTGTTCTTTGGCGTTTGAGAGAGATCCATTTCTGAAAAGAAGCCACGCATCTGCCAACAGCACCACCACTTTGAAAATCTTTTGCCAACACAACTTCTCTCTGTGCCCGCAGCGAACGGAATCAAATTGTATGTTCCTTTTACCTCTGTAATTTCAGTTTTGTAATGATTTTATTTAATGAATATTGTTTGAAATGTTTTCTGGAGCATTTTAAGCTTATTGTTTGAGCTGTACTTGATTTTAAGCTCTTAAAAACCTTAGATGAATTGCTCCCTCTTTGTATTTTTTTAGCATCTAAAATTACAGCTAAAAGATACTCTCTCCGTCCCAAAAAGGATTATACTTTTCGAATTTCGAGAATTTTGACAGAAATTCGGACAAAAATTTACAAACTACATAAATAGTACTATAAGTCACAATAATTAACAATTTAAAAGGCATATGAAAAAGTTGCAGCCAAAGAACCCCTTGTTTGACTCTCGAAATTGGAAAAGTATCATCCTTTTTGGGCGGAAGGAGTAGAACTTTTGCATTTTTTAGATTTCTTTCCCTTGTTATTTGCTGAATTTGCATAATCCTTTGCGTCATTGCTGAATTCTTTATAGGACAAAAGATGAATTGTTGAAAACGTACAATAAATAAAATTCGTTTGTTTGATGCTCTGCTGCTCGCTTAGTAGTTGGTACTGGGAATAGCTCTGTACACGAGAAAGAGGGGAAAAAAAAGGAAGAGTAATTATGTTCCACTCCGGAAGCGTATGTAGGTGGTAATTTATGGGCTCATATGAACTTAATAGCTCTGACTCATATCGTGTATATGTGCTAAAATATCCAGTAAATAAGTATGAATAATAAAATTTTGAAGTTAGTATATCAAATGGGAAGGGGTAGAATCCCGAACTCGTACCCATAATATTTAAATTCTGGATGCGCCTTTGTTACTCCCTCATATGCATCCAGGAGAAACAACTTCATCCTTCATAGTTAGCTTGTTTGGATTTTAGGATGTTGATGGATTGCATATGCTATTTTCTCAAAGAGGAAAAAGCTATAAAAAAAGAGAAAATTTTAGCTCTTGAAAGTGCAGGCGACCGCTCTCTCTTCGTCACTCTAAAACTCTAAATAGAGGTGGTCACATTTGCATATGGTATTGAGGTGTTTATAGCATTCTAATGTCATTTATGTTATTCTCTTTCCCATGGAGGCCAAATGGAGTGTAGTGATAACATTACATATGGTAGTACTACATGATGTATCCAAAGGTCCATTTTTTAAGGAACAACTGCAACTACGTGCTTGGCATGGGAAGTCTTTGGTAAATCGGCTACATTAGGATATAAGACCCACGGAAAAATGTTCAAGATGCTTTCGGGATATACTTGGATCAGTGGACATCTAGCATAGGAAGACATGACTTAAGTTGTCCATTTATACGCATCAAATTATGTACGACCATTTCTTCTATTTTAACTTGGATAAAAAGGTTTTTACGGTTGTGAAGCATAACTGTCCTTTCATTTCTTGAGCATGAAGCTAACTAGGGCTATGTTGCTCGGACTTTCCGAAAATGTCGTTGGGTGTGTGCCTGATCCTCCAAAAGTAGTGCATTTTTGGAGGATCCGACAGAAGTGCGGCAACATTTTGAGAGTCCCCGCAACGTAGAATCTAGTGACACAGCATTTTAAAGCGATTGAAGCTAGAAGCAGTCGCTCCTTTGAATCTGGCTTTAGAGATGAAAAGAGAAATGGAGGAGGAAAATAGGGCCTTTTGCTACCTGTGTACTAGGAGTCCTCTCGATATATTGTTCTATGTTTTCCTTGTTGTCTTCTTCCTCATCTTATTTTGCTTGGTTGCAATAACTTTTCTTCTATTAATTCAGTTTATCTACATTTACGGAGCTGTTTCTTACTTCTTTCTTTTTCTTTCATGATGGCTCTTTGTTAGTGTGTGGGATCTCTTCTCTACTTTTTCTGCTTCAAGCCTTTTAAGTTATCTTTCTGTAAACTTGCTAACGAAGTGATGTTTAGTTCAGTTGATGGAATTAATATTATAATAGATGTTGAAATTCATATTCTCTTAATCTCATGTTTGATGTTATAAGTACTAATTTATATGCTTCTCTTGTTGTTGTTTTGTGCAATTTTTTAAGACACCTCCTAGAATGGGCAGGTTTGCATTTCAATCTGTTTCCTTGTAACCCATTTAAACCTACCCCATACAGAATCCAATCTACCTGTTTCCCAGCTCTCCATTTCAGCAGTAAAACACGAAATACTGCTGAACCCTGGTTATTATCTACCGTCTAATAACTCTTTATAAGACAATTTTTCTAATGAATTGGAAAATAAAATACAAAGCGAAGAAGGTTTCCAGTACTCTTTGGAACACTGATTTCAGTAAAAGGTGTCTTGAAGCATATATCGACTTGTCATATCCGTGTATTGTCTGTCCTCCATCTCATTCCAAGTTAATTTGTATGTATGAATATAGGTACAAATCAGTTCTGTTTCTGCTTTTCATTTTGTTTTTTCTTGCTGAAAAATAAATGGAAAATGGCCAAATATATCCGTCTACTTTCAAAATCTACCCTCCGTCTCACTATCTGGCTATTTGAACCCCTACCGTTATACTATGAAACAAAAATACCACTAATTTGGACGGAATGCCATGTGTCAGCTCTTTATTAAAAGACCCACCCCCAATAATTTCAATTAAAGCCCGCCCCAAGTTAGACTCATTACCCGACCCAAAACCCTTTTACCTCATTTATTTTTTCTTTCTTCTTCTTCTTCCTTCTTCTTCTTCTTCTTCTCTTATAAGCCATCCAACCTTCATCGATTGAGGCCCTCATCTCTCTCCCTCAATTCTATAAAACTCTAGTTAGGTAATAAAAATAAGTGAAGCAGAATTGAAAATATTACTAGTAGATGAGAAGCAAGAAGAACACCATCCTTGTGAAACATTTTTTTTCCGCTGTTCTTGAAACTTGTTTTTCCATCCTAGAAGCTTTTTTGTTTCTTGCTTTTTGGTGTTTTATTGCTGAGTTTTCAGAATTTTGTCCTTTTCTAGATATATTAATTGGTTTTTGATATATGCAAATAAACTACTTAGATCCAAAAAACTTCTTCATTTATTTTCTAGTAATTTTTTTAAGATAGGTGATGATCACTTTCTCTTGAGAATGTATCTTGGGGCTGGGGGTATTCTTCAAAAGATTGTTGGGTGAGGATGGACAATGAGAGCTTCAGGTTCAAGCCTCATGGCAATGGATCGAGTGAGGTCTTAGCATGGGTTTCGGCCGTTAAAAAATTGAATCGGGTCAAATGAGGTGGGTAAATGGGGAAGGGGCTATAAAAAAGGGCGAGTTTAATTTGAGCCATGCTAAGAAACTTAAAAATATTATTGTTGTGGTTCGTAAAAAATATTGAAGAAGATGAACTGGGTTTAAAACTCTAATGGAGAACAACATTTGAAACGGAGTGTTCAAGAAAAAATTGAAGAACCCTATAATGTTTTCCTCCGCTGCAAAACTTGTAGACTCAAATTTATTATTTGATAAACTATCTTCAAAAATTACAACCAAATTTCCTATTACATGGAAGAAAACTTAGAGACTTTGTTTTGAATACAAACAAAAAAGATAATCATGGAATTTGAGGTGAAGATGATACTGGAGTAGTTGGATAATGGGTGGAGAAAATTTCTGAAAATTTGAAATAGTTTTTGTTTCGTTATCTCAAAGTTGCGGAAAATGGAAATGTGTAATGGGTAGAAAAATTAGGGCAGGGTCGGGTATCAAAATTTGGGGTGGTCTCTTTAATTCTGAAGTGCCACGTGTCATTCCGTCCAAATTAGGGGTATATTTGTTTTATAGTATAACGGTAGGGGCTCAAACAACCAGATAGTTGGACGGAGGATAGCTTTAAACAATATTTGAAAGTAGAGGGATATATTTGGCCTTTTCCGAAAAATAAATGTTGTCTTAATTTCCTTGCTCCTCTCCCTTCCCTAAATTAATAGTTTCATCTGTACGTGATGCTATGTTGTTGATGTTTATACTCATGCTAATGACTGTAGGAAAACCGCACTAGGGATTGAGATGAATGGTGCTTCCTCATCCGGTGGTGTAAGAGCTGCTTTATCCTATTGTGTGCAGCAAGTACGAAGTTATGATTATCATCACTACCTTTGCCTTCTTGAACTTCCTACAAACATGCGGAAGGCTGCATTTGCGCTCCGAGCTTTCAATGTGGAGACGTCCCGAGCTATGGACGTTGCTTCTGACCCCAGAATTGGTCTTATGCGCTTGCTTTGGTGGCAAGAAGCTTTGGACAAGATCTATTCCAACCAGGTAATTGAGCATCCAGTAGCTCAGGCCCTTACTTCTGTCGTATCTGAGCACAAGGTTAGCAAAAGTTGGCTGAAACGAGCTGTGGAAGCTCGAATAAATGATGCAAAACGAGAAAGTAATGAAATTCCACAAACTGTTGATGAATTGGAGCGATATGCTGAGGACACAGCATCAACTATTTTGTACTCTACACTTCAAGCAGGTGGTATAAAATCCACAACAGCAGACCATGCTGCTTCACATATTGGTAAGGCGAGTGGCCTTCTTTTGCTGCTTAAATCACTCCCATACCATGCTAGTCGAAACCATCAGTTTTCATATATACCAGCCAAGGTGGCTGAGAAACATGGATTGTTGATTCACCAAAGTGGTCAGTCAGAGATCAGAAAGGACTCGCGTGAGGCCCTTTGTGATGCAGTGTTTGAAATGGCGTCTGTTGCTAATTCACATCTGCAGAAGGCTCGAGAATTGGCTGGAAGTGTGCCAGCTGAAGCTTTTCCCGTGCTTTTGTCTGCTGTGCCTGCCCAGGTCATATTAGATTCTTTGGCTAGGGTGCAGTTTGATATATACGATCCACGGCTGGCACGTGGAATCTTAGGAGTTCCCCCTTTGTTGTTTCAGTTGAAACTGAAATGGTTTTCATGGAGGGGTAAATACTGACATTACCTTTATGCCTCTGTTAGCTCTTTTAGCGTTGGTCGTCCGCCATTGTTTTCTGGTGCTAGCAGATCAACGTCTAAAGCGTGGATGAATATTCATCCCTTTGTAGAATATGCATCTTAAGCAAGTTTAATATCTATGCTAACCAGTGAAGACAGTAACTGGTATTACAGGTACGAATTTTTGACGAGTAATTGAATTCTCACATGGATAAATGTGATTCTGCGGTTGGTATTTCTGGTGTTTCATCCTTACACATAAAGAGGAAACTTCAAGTGTTAAAATAAATTTCTGAGAGTACTCTGTCTGGTTTGACATTCTCATGTTCACTCTGGATTGCTGTTTGCTAGTTTGTTGGCACCATATTACTTTCGTAGTTTGGAAGTAGTGGAGAATTTAATCATAATCTGTTTCTTTTACTTTCTTTTAACTATGTTGCTCGGACTCTCCAGAAATGTCCCCGAGTGCATGTCGAATCCTCCAAAAGTAGTGCATTTTTGGAGGATCCGACACAGGTGCAACAACATTTTGGAGAGTTCGCGCAACATAGTCGTTTAATGCATAGCCAGAAACTTGTGGAGAGGCAACGAATCGGATTCGGTACGCCATGTCTACTAACCATTTGCACACTGTTTCTTTTCAATGTTCTCTCTCTGTCATCTTAATCTTGAGATAATGAGTTGTTTCCAGGCCTATTCTACCATATTTGGTCATAAACCTTGTTAAGTGTAATGCATTGTAATAAAGCTTCAAGTCCTTTTCAACTCCAAGACTTCTTTATTTCACATATCATACTGGTTAGAGAAAGTGAGCAAAGTTTTATATGCTTTCATTCTTCTCATTGTCATACAGCCTACTAGTATTGTATCCAGGAGTGTTGCCTAGCGGTCAACGAAATGAGCAAACAATCATGAGATATCAGGGTTCTAATCTCAGCACAGAAAAAATGCTAGATGATTTCTTCCATCTTTAGTTATCGGGTAATTATGCTGGTGGAATTTAGCAGGTACTATGGTGCAATAACTGAGGTACGAGTAAACTGGTTTGGACACGAATGTTATCAAATACACACAGGTGTTGAATGAAACAAACAAAACACTAATGCAAAATCAATAATGCCTATGATTTCTTTGTTTATAATGAAGGGGAGCCTTGGCGTAATTGGTAAAGCTGTTGCTATGTGACTAGGAGGTCACGGGTTTTCTTCCATCTTTAGTTATCGGGTAATTATGCTGGTGGAATTTAGCAGGTACTGTGGTGCAATAACTGAGGTACGAGTAAACTGGTTTGGACACGAATGTTATCAAATACACACAGGTGTTGAATGAAACAAACAAAACACTAATGCAAAATCAATAATGCCTATGATTTCTTTGTTTATAATGAAGGGGAGCCTTGGCGTAATTGGTAAAGTTGTTGCTATGTGACTAGGAGGTCACGGGTTTAAGCACTGGAAACAGCCTTTTGTAGAAATGCAGGGTAAGGCTGCGATCGATAGATCCTTGTGGTCCAGTCCTTTCATGGACCCTGCACATAGCAGGAGCTTAGTGCACCGGGCTGCCCTAATGAAATATTACTCTTCTTTTATTTTTTAATTGTTGAAGGGGAGCCTTGGCGTTGCTGACATGTGACCAGGAGGTCACGGGTTCTAGTCGTGAAAATAGTCTCTTGCAGAAATGCAGGGTAAGACTGCGTACAATAGACCCTTGTGGTCCGGCCTTTCCCTGAATCCTACGCATAGCAGAAGCTTAGTGCACCGGGCTATGCTTTATCACAGGGCTGTCCTTATTCCCCCGTTCTTTTGTCATATGACATAAAGGCGATGAATAAAACAATCATATTATAAGAGTACGAGAAAGAAAAATAATGCTCCATTTATGACCATATTATAAAGTAATTGACAGCTTAAATGTTGATTTACATGTCTCTCAATCAGATTTAAAAAGAATATAGTTCAAATTTTTGTATGTTTCCATTCTCTCTCATTGTCACAAAGCAAACAGATGGTGAATAAAACAACCATGTGATAGAGTACCAGAATTGTCTCATAATCAGATAAATTGACAGCTTAAATTGGATTTGTTTGTTTCTGATTTGGATAGAAAAGTGAAACAAAGTTTTTATGTATTCATTATTGTCATTGTCATATAGCATACTGGTAATGAATAAAACAACAGAATGATAGTACCATAAAAAGAATGTTTAAAATAATAATTGCCCATGTTATCTCATGCTTAAGTAATTGACAGCTTAAAGTAGACGTAGTTGTTTCTGATTCAGAGTGAAAAGGATAATAAAGTTTAGTTTCTCATGATTAAGTAATTTACAGCTTACAGCTTGTTTGGATTGTTGTTACGCGTCGGTTCATAATGTATCGTGTTGTATTGTATTGTATTGTTTGACGAATACAACATTTGGATAGATTGTATCGTTCGACGTCATTGCACGATGTCAAACACCAACAATATGAATAATAAACTTGCAATATTACTAAGAAAAAATATGATACAGGGTAGAAAGGTATGATAAACAATAAAATATGATTATTTAATTATAAGGAAGGGCAAGATGAGAGAAAAAAATAAGGAAACGATGTCACTATGCCATATTCGTCGTTCTATAAAGTGGCACTTTTCATCGTTACGCAATGATGAATGTAACAATACGATACAATAAACTTTTAGTAACAATCAAAATAAACATTATATTTAAAGTAACAATACGATACAATACAATAGGTAACAACCATCCAAAAAGTTGTTAAAGTAGATGTCTTTGTTACTGATTCAGATTGAAAAGAAGAGCAAAGTTTTATTTTTTTTTATTTTTCACATTCTTCTCTTTGTCATATAACATAATATTGGTTTATTAATAAAAAACAACCATACGGTGAAAGAAAAATAATGCAGTACAAGCATCCAAGGGTATGATTTAGCAGTCGGTAAAGTAGGTAAAAATTATGGAAAACAAATGTTCAAGTACAAATATAGGCAAAACACTAGGTGATTATTTCACATGTACCTAAATCGTGGTGATTATCCGAACCTATGTTAGTGGAAAGTCGTAAGTATTCGATAAAATCGTGGAGGTGCACGTAAGTTGGTCTGAACAAATGGAGTAAAGTTTTATAGGTTATCATTGTTTCTATTGTTCAATATAGCATATTGGTGGTGACCACAGGCGAAGCTACATTATCCGAAGGGTGGTCAAATGATCACCCTTCGTCGAAAAATTGCACTGTGTATATAGATATAATATTAGGTGTATAACATATACTGAACACCCTTTTTCGGAAATTTTTTTCCACTTCTTTCAAGTTTGAACACCCTTGCGAAAATTCCTGGTTTCACACCGGTGACTGATGAATAAATTAACCATATGCTAGAGTGTCATCAATGTCTCAATCCCTTATTTGATTTTGATCAGTTACGTGAACGTAAGAACGTTGTTTCCATTCCGTTAACTCTGGTCCATTTCTCTATATTCAGAAAGAAAAGAATACAATACCATTTATGCTTGTTTATCTCATATTAAATATATAATTAAATAGTTATGGTGGAGTGGTAAGTACTCCGTTCATCCTTAATCAAAGGTCTCGGGTTTGAGTCCTGTCTATGGAGTCGCCTTTGTTACAAAGAGTGAAAAATCCAAAAAATAAAAATAAAAAATTGGATAGACTGAAAGTGTCATGTAACGTGGTTTCATTAGTGAGTTGATCGCTCAAATTGTCACTTAACTAACAGAAATTGTGTAAGAAAATCATTTTGTCAGAGAAAAGCCATTCTATTTTTGCCATTTCACATAAAAAGTCACTCTAAGAATTCAGGTCGAAGAAATTCAACAAATACTCTGTACAAATATTATATCATCCACACCCTAAGAACCCAAGTTTTGGCATAATTGTAAAAACTTTTACATTATTTTTTTGACAAAATATAATATTAAACTAAACCTCCGTACCTCCGGCAACAGAAATAAGACCGAGTGGGATCAAAGAAACTAGCGAACTGATCACTAAAACAGAATAACAACCCTTAACATGGTCGTAATCGGAGCAGAAATTAATTAAGTAGTGAATCAAAAATTACTCACACTACTTTCTCCACAAACATGTTACCTTAAAAAAAAATATTTTTAAATTTTAATTTCGTCTCTGATCACAACTCACCAATACTTATGCGTCCAGCTCCGCCTTCCGGGGCATCTTCCACCACCACCCGTGGCGGCGATTCTTGATCGAACGTACTCGAATTCGGATATCCGACAAGGGATTTGGATCCCACCCGAATGATTAAACCCATATTCCATTTCAGCCTCTCTCAATAAATCAGCAAACAAAGGATGATTAAAGTAAATCACAGGCACTAAAACTCTACATGCATTATCTTCCTTTTCACCAACATACACAGCCAAATGACCCTTTGGTACAATCATTTCCTTCTGCTCCATGAAATCTTGCCCGACCCGAATATAACCCGAATTCGGCCTTGTAAAATTAAGACCTTTTGCACCATATTTCAACAAATTTCCCAAATTACATAGCTTTGAAATTGCTCTTGTTGCATACTTTGAAGATCCTAGCCGTTTGTAGCTGATTCTTCCCCTTCTTCTCCTATGAATAAACCACTTGAAAACTCTCACTAACCTTTTTCCAAGCCTAAATCCTCTCACTTTCCCCATATTTTTGTTAACCGATTCGGAAGATAAACTATCAGTCAATGATGTGTTTGATGCTTTGTTGCCAAGATAGATACTTTTCTTTATCGTCTCGATATAAGAAATGACGCTTTTTAACTCTTAATGAATATAGAGGATCTCCGCCTCAAGCTCAACAACAACAATAACAAATCCACGATTTTTCTTTACCGCCTTGATATGAGAACTAACTCTCTATAAGTATAGAGGATCTTTGCCTCGAGATCACCAACAAAAAAAAAACCTAATGTAATCTCATAAGTGGAGTTTGGGAGAGTAGTGTGTACGCAGACCTTGCCGCTAACTTGAAGGTATCTCCGCCTCGAGGTCAGAAGTATCAAATTTTTTTTTTGGTAGAAGCAAGAGGATTCTTGACATTGGCTATTGAAAAAGCTTTTCAAGAAGTTGTAACTGAAAATATGAAGTTGAATGGAGTTTATAATATTGATGGAGTACTTTTTTTTAGGGACCGTTTGGCTTCTTGTAGAGTAGTAATGGTGATAATAAAGTAGTATTAATTAAAAGAAAGTAAAGAGCCAAAGACTAATTATCAATGGGACAAAAAAAGGAAGCAAAGAGCCAAAGACTAACTATAAATGGGACAAGAAAGGACAGCACGTATATGGAGAATTTATATATATAATTGACTTTGATTAGTTCTGAATTGAGACGTAGTTATTATTGCGACGAAAAAGAATAACTCAAGAGCTAGTACTATAACTAGTTGTACAAACAAGAGAAGAATGAGGTTTTCTTGTTTTAGATGACTATGTATAAGATGTGGAGGATTATAGCAAGTCAAACATGGTGGAAGTATACATAACCAAGTATATATAGGCATTGTGGGGAGGGGGGGGGGGGAGGGAGGGGGGTCAGGGTAGGGGGTGGTGGTATTCATCTAGGAAGTGGTTGGCACAAACAAAGGTGAGACTTGATCAGAAAAATTGTTTGACTTTGAGATTTATATTGTGAAGGAAAATAAATATGTGAAATAATTACCCTCAAGTGATTTTTTTAATTATGTCATTAACTAAAATTTGCAAAAAATTACGATCCTACCTCTTGTCTAATTCGAGCTGCCTAGCTCATTTGGCAATTAAAATGAAGATATATTACGAGCATAAACTCTTTTGCTAGTGAAAGTAAGAGTAACAAGGTTAGGATCACACTTACGGTCTAACGATATTGATGGAAGTTCATAATATAATATATTACTTAAAATTTAATTTTCATTATCCTCATTTTTTTCTCCGTTGATCCCCTAAAATATTTTTTTTTAAAATTATGTGTAAAAAGAGGGATATTGAAGAGGGAGGTCAACTGAATTGATGTTGTGATATTTCCTGGCTATATGGAGTTTCAGGGGTCAGTAATTACTAAAATATAATAAATTTTTTTGTAGAGGTTATTTATTGTTTTTTCTAATGGTGTTTGATTTTGATGTTTGAATTAAAATAACATTTTATCTATTGTATTTTTCAAAATTACTTACTTTTTAAAAGGTAGATCTCCGGGAAAGTTGCAACGTAGGGTCATTTTCTTTTTTGGCTCACTATTTTTTGTTGAATATGACCAATTCTTTTAGCTAAATAAAAATTTGGAATAATTTAAAGAATTTTAGTGGACATTATTTTATGTTGTATTTAATTTTGTGCCACGTAAGTCCATTGACGAGGTTTTTTGGG
This sequence comes from Nicotiana attenuata, assembly GCF_001879085.1. Taxonomy (NCBI): domain Eukaryota; kingdom Viridiplantae; phylum Streptophyta; class Magnoliopsida; order Solanales; family Solanaceae; genus Nicotiana; species Nicotiana attenuata. The sequence goes on along the minus strand of NW_017671378.1, from coordinate 99,652 downwards.
AGATACTTCAAGTGGTACGGAACTTCCAATATTTTTACTGTTATTTGTCATTTTCAAATTTTTTGGTACGAATTTCCGCTGTCTCTGTACGAAGTAAATCTGTCCTCAAAATTGAAATAGTAGTTTTTTTCTTTTCCTTTTTTTCCCCTAAGAACATCGATTAATGTTTTATTTATTTATTTATTTATTTATTTCGCGTGAGTCCAACTCTCTATCCATTGAAGTTGGAACAATTCTTTAAGTTGAACATGAATTATGGAAGAGATTGTTTTTTTAGTCTATTACAAATATTCTTTTAGTAATATCATCGTTTTTATAGTAAATTGATAGAAAAAATAAATGAGAATTTTTTATAATCATTTTTACTTCTCTATTTAGAGTTTTCTTAGGTAATTCAATTTTTTATTTATGCATTTACAAATAGGAATTTAAAAAATATTTCCAAAAATTGTTCATCTAAAATGAAGGAAAATGTTTATGTCGTCTTGGCATATGCGCATGTAACAACTCGACCGGTCGTTTTGAGCTTTTGCTCTTTGACCGCCAGTTCTCGGGCATGACTTGCCCCGTGTAATGTATTATGACTGATGTAGACCGTTGGTTTTGGTTTTCAGGAAAATCGGAATGAATTTGAAAGAGCAATCTCAGTTGAAAGCTTCGAATTTGAAAGGTTTGACCATGGGTTGACTTATTTGTATATGAGCTCGGATCGGAATTTTTATGATATGGTTAGCTTCGTTGGGTGATTTATGACTTAGGAGCGTGATCGGAATTGGTTTGGAGGTCCGGTGTAGAATTAGGCTTGAATTGGCAAAGTTGGTATTTTGGCGAATTCCGATTGATAGGTGAGATTTTGGTCCGAGGGTCGGAATGGAATTCCGAGAGTTTCTATAGCTTCGTTATGTCATTTGGGATGTGTGTGCAAAATTTCAGGTCATTCGGACGTGGTTTGGTTGGATTTTTGATCGAAAGCGTATTTCGGAAGTTTTTGGACAACTTAGTCTTGAATCCGATGTGTTTTGAGTGATTTGATGTTGTTTGAGGTGTTTTAATGATTGGAACAGGTTTGAATGATGTTATGGATTATGTTGGTATGTTTGGTTGAGGTCCCGAGGGCCTCGGGTGAGTTTCGGGCGGTCAATCGGACCATTTCATGTTGGGAAAATTGCAGGTTTTGGCTCCAGCTCTGTTGCAGATGTTTCCTCTTCGCGATCACGTGAGGAGGCTCGCGATTGCGTAGAGTTATTTCAGGGGCATCCAGGTTTTCTCTTCGCGTTCGCATAGATCGGTTCGCGATCGCGTAGTTTTGCGTTGCTGTCAATCGCGGTCGCGTGTCATCATTTGCGATCGCGTAGTTGGGAGATTTTGAGCATCGCGTTCGCGTGAGGGAGTACGCGATCGCGTAGTGTAGTTGTGGGCTGTGCTTCGCGATCGCGAGGGCTTTTTCGCGATTAAGTAAATTTGAGTGCTGGGCAGAATGTTTTAAAAACCCATTTTCGCGAATTTGAGGCTAAGTTCCTCCATTGTTGGTCGATTTTGAAGCTTTTTGAAGAGGATTGAAGAGGGATTCAAGGGGAATTACCTGGAGGTAAGATTTTTGAACTCAATACTCGTTTTTATTGTGAAATCCACCTAGAAATTCATGAAAATTTAGCTAAAATTGGAAGAACTAGGGCTTGAGTTTTTGAGATATTGAATTAGGATTTGAAGGGTCATTTGAGCTCGGATTTGAGAGTTCTTGATATGCATAGACTCGTGGCGAGATAAGGAACCCGTTGATGTAAAAAAATTTCCGAGTTTCGAGAAGTGGGCCCGGGGCTCGGGTTTTGCTAATTTCGAGATTTTGATATATTTTTGATTGTTTTCGCTTGGGCTTTGTTCCCTTAGCATATTGTGACGTATTCGCTCTGGTTTTAGATAGATTCGACGCGCGTGGAGGCCTATTTGAGGGGCAAAGGCGTCGCGAGCTAGAAATTTCGTCGGTTCGAGGTGAGTAATGATTGTAAATGATATCATGAGGGTTTGAAACCCCGGATTGCACATCATAGTGCTATATTGAGGCGACTTGCACGCCGGATAGCAAGCGTGGGGTAGAGCACCTTTGGGGATTGTGACTTGGTCCGTCCCGATTGATGATTTTACTGTGTAATTGACTGAAACTTATTTGTTATCATCATGACTTGGGCTGATTACCATATTTGGGCTTCGTGCCAGCTATTTGAACCCCTTCGGGGATGGTCGTTGATATTTCCTCACTGTTTTAATTTTATACTTGAACAGTCATGTATTTTTTTTTCACTGTTTTCAAAACTCAGTCAAGTCTACTTGCTTTAACACTTGAAATGATATTTCCGATAATATTTTGGGCTGAGCATCATGTTTATTGTTGCCCGAGTGGCTTATGTGATTTTGTTGATTGAGTTAGGCCGAAGGCCTGTATTGTGAGGATACTTTTGGGTCGGGCTGCACGCCGCAGCAATATATATATATATATATATATATATATATATATACGGATCGGGCTGCACGCCGCAACAGTGTTATATTGATACTGGTATGAGGCCAAGGCCCTAGATTTGATGCCACGAGATGGCTTGATATTGCGCTTGGGCCGTAAGGGGCCCCTCCCGGAGTCTGCACACCCTCAATGAGCGCCGTCGACGATAAATGGATCGGGCTGCACGCCGCAGCGATATGTGGATTGGGCTGCACGCCGCAGCGGTACTACTACTGTTCTATGTATTTACTTTATTTCATTTGTCTGCCATTATCTGTTGTCTGTGTTGCTTCACGGGGTATTTACCTGATTGCCTGGGCATTATCTGTTGAGTGAGTGTTGTGCACGAGGGGCGGATTTCTGTGCTTATCTGCACTAATTATTTGCATTTATTCGCATAACCGTTGAAAAGTCATTTTCAAAAGAGGTTTGAACTGAGCTAAGATGTTTTCTAAAGATTTACAGTTTCACTGTTTTTCTCAAAAGGGTTTTATATTGCTTCTATACAGCATGATGATTTGCCTTATGTGATTTCTTACTGCTCAGCTATTATTTACCTTTATTACTTACTAAGTTGGAGTACTCACTTTACTCCCTGCACCTCGTGTGCAGATGCAGGTAGTTATCCACCCGTTAGCGGGCTTTGGTTGATCAGAGGCAGAGTTATAGGAGTTAGCGAGGTGACTGCCAGTGTCCGCAGCACCGTTTTCCTCTCTTTTGTTCATTATTCCGATTTTGTATATTTTAGCCTTGTAGTTGGATTTACACTCTAATAGATGCTCGTGACTTGTGACACCCCGATTAGGGCTGTGATGGGTTGTACTTCCGCTAATTAATATCATTAAATCATATTTAAACTGTTTATGCATGTTTAACTGCTTGAAAGAGGCGATATGGGTTAGTTGGCTGGCCTTGTCTTCACGAGAGGCGCTATCACGGCCAGAGCGGGGATTTGGGTCGTGACAAGTTGGTATCAGAGCCTAGGTTACATAGGTCTCACGAGTCATGAGCAGGTTTAGTAGAGTCTCGCGGATCGGTACGGAGATGTCTGTATTTATCCTCGAGAGGCTGCAGAACCTTTCGGAAGACTTCGCATTCTCGAATTCTTATCGTGCGTCCTTGATTCAGCTTGGAAAGTAACTCTTGAAATTCTTTCCACGCGTTCGCATGCGCGCATGAGCGCTCAGTATCAGATGTGCCCTGATGGCTTGTGATTCCCTGATCAAGGGGCGAGACGTGATATCTGTGAGTTTGATGTTGGGCCAGTCGGAGGACTTGAGGCCGGATCTTTGCCTATGGCTTGAGCACCGATGTGCTGACTGTGTGAGTAAGTGTTTTGAACTTATATGTTCGGTATTGTCCCTACTAGTGGAAGTGACGGCTGGATAGCCACATGATGAGTATGTTAGTACTGCGAGATGTATCTATATGACTTGGAAGTGACGAGAAAGGCCTGCTGGAGGATAGAAGAATTATTAGGTGCTTGAATTCCATCTTGATTCGAGGTATAGCCTCGAGTTATGGGCGCGTGAAGAATCTTTTTATGTCTTCCAGTTGGAGTGAAGTAAATTTCATGTTGCAGTACGAGTTCAGACCCAGGAAGACTAAGTGACTGCGTACAGTTTATGACGGTGGAAGGTATAAAGAAATGTGAATTGAAGGCAAAGCAGGTGGGTTATCTCCTGCAAAAAATTCTGGGGTTGTGTGACCCTTATGTGACTGTTAGAAGATCTCATGTGAAAGTGAAATGTAAGTGTTGAAATTTGAATTTTGGGTCGCTTAAGAGAGTGGGCTTAGCTGTTGCGAGAATGAGTGCGAGGTTTGCCGAAGATTCAAGTACTAGATGATCTGTGTTTTCACAAGCTTACAAAGGATTCGAGTTTAATCTCACTATAGTATTGTGGCATCAATGTGATATAAGTGTTACGAGTTATTGAGTGTATTTTGATCTATGGCTCTGAGCCAAGTGGGGGAGTCTGCGGTGAGTAGTTGAGTGTACGGTTAGGTGCTATGTGGGTTCCAGTTTGAGGCGTGCGGGCGAATCAATTATGGCTCGCGGAAAATTGAGATCGAGGATGGCTCGAGTAAAGGAAAATTTTGACAAAGGAAAATTTTGACAAAGATTATATTATGCTTCATAGGGTAAGGAAACCACAGATATCTTAAGTTGTTATTGGTAAAGAATGCTCGGTGCATAGAGCAGGAAGTTGCTTGGTTGTATTGGGATGAGGATTTCATTCTGCGGTGTCGGAGTGCCAATGAGGCACGGGTGGTTCTGTTCGTTGGGTCAGGCTAATTGTAGTTTAAATAGAGTAAATGACTCTCGAGAATGGTTCTAATGTGTTCAAGATTCTACATGTAACAATTGGGTATCTTAAAGTTGTATATGTGATTAGAAATTGAGTCTCCATTGGAAGAGGTCAAGACTTGTGGTATTCTATGTATCAGTATCAGGAAAGTAAAGGTAACGGATTTAGATTCGCAGGAAGTCCTTCAGAGTAAGGTATTCTGGAATATGGTGTTTCTGGGAATGTTTAAGAAAGTATTCAGCGACGTAAAAGCCTTAGACGGTGTGGCTTTATGCTTGGCAGGTCTGATTTGTGCCAGGGGAACTCGGAGAGTTCTTGATAGTTTTTACCGCGGTCTGGAGATGTATATTTTCTATGGGCATGCGGAACATGAGATGTATAGTGATTTTCTTCTAGGAGGGACCAATGGGAAATTCTTGACTAGTTGAGTACGTAGATGTTTGTGGCTCGGAAGGGAGATGAAGTTCTCATGTCATCCTAGGGTGGTATGATATATGCGATATGTTGTGGAGGATTGAGATTTGTGTGTGTAAGGTTACAGTTCAGTTCTGAAAGGAAGTTCATGAAACCCTTAAGCAGCGGGTAGCCTCAGATAATTAAGGAAATGGTACTGCTAATTGGTAGTGATTTGATAAGAGTATATGTTTCAGTAAAAAGGGCAATGTGATTAGTTGATGGCACTTCGGTGGTATTGCGGCACTTTCTTGTTAGATCGACTGGTGATATTCGGGTTTGCTTGGTGGCACAGGGAAATTTTAGAGTATCTCTCGTGGAATGATGGGGTATTTAAGGTGTGGTATGCTTTCGGACGGCGAAATTGGGATCAGGTACGATGATTCGTGTGCTATATGGAGTTGGAGGCTGGGAATTCTCATGTTCAGGCTATGTTGTGGTTATGGATCGTGTGCATCGGCACCGTTTAGCGGCTATCGGGATTTGGAGGCTCGAGTGGATCTTTCTTTGCTGGTATGTTAGATTTTGAATGTGATGTTGGAGTTCAGACTGGTTGTCTCAGTGTTGGGTTATTCTGGACTATTACGCTATGGGCTATGCCGGAAATGCCATGGGTCAAGTGGCGAGGTTCGTTGGATTATGTTCTAGTAGAGTGGGTTATATTTCAAAGACCCAGCGGACGGCTAGGAAGGATTGTTTTTCTTAAATCGGCCTTCGTGATGGGTGTCAGTGCAGAGGCTTCTACCATTGATTCAGTTTTGGTGGTGAAAGATTTATCGGATGTGTTTCTTGTGGCCGGGCATGTTGCGGGCAAGGTTGTTGATTTCGGTATTGATGTGGTGCCGGGTACCGTATCGTATGGCACCGGAAGAGTTAAGGAGTTGAGGGAACAACTTCGGGATTTCCTTAATAAAGAGTTCGTTGGTAGGCCAATGTAGATGGTGTTCTAGCTCGAGTCGGCTCGGTTGGCTCCGAATTGCATTGTTGAGGGATGTGTTGATTCGACTGTTATTGAGCTTATTAGTGACCTGGAGAGATCTATGAGTTGCCTTTATGTGTTGCGAGACGTTATGATTTGTTGGTTATGGGCACATATGGTGCGGTTCTATTGGGGTTCATAGTGGAAGTCGAGCGGGAAGAGTAACTGGGCGCTGCTCGGTGAATGGCGTATCNAGCACCGAGGTGCTGATCGTGTGAGCAAGTGTTTTGAACTTATATGTTCGGTATTGTCCCTATTAGTGGGAGTGACAGTTGGATAACTATTTGATGAGTATGTTAGTACTACGAGATGTATCTATGCGACTTGGAGGTAACGAGGAAGTCCTGTTGGAGGATAGAAGAACTATTAGGTTCTTGAATTCCATCTTGATTCGAGGTATAGCCCCGAGTTATGGGCGTGTGAAGGATCTTTTCATGTTTTCCAGTTGAGAGTGAAGTAAAATTTTATGTTGCAGTACGAGTTCAGACCTAGGAAGGCTAAGTGGCTGCGTACAGTTTATGACGGTGGAAGGTATACAAAAATATGAATTGAAGGCAAAGCAGGTGGTTATCTCCTGTGAAAAATTCTGGGGTTGTGTGACCCTTATGTGACTGTTAGAAGATCTCATGTGCAAGTGAAATGTAAGTGTTGAAATTTGAATTTTGGGTCGCTTAAGAGAGTGGGCTTAACTGTTGCGAGAATGAGTGCGAGGTTTGCCGAAGATTTAAGTACTAGATGATCTGTGTTTTCACAAGCTTACAAAGGATTTGAAGTTTTATCTCACTATAGTATTGTGGCATCATGTGATATAAGTGTTACGAATTATTGAGTGTATTTTGATCTATGGCTCCGAGCCAGTGGGGGAGTCTGCGGTGAGTAATTGAGTGCACGATTAGGTGCTATGTGGGTTCCAGTTTGAGGCGTGCGGGCGAATCAGTTATGGCTCGCGGAAATTAAGACCGAGGATGGCTCGAGTGAAGGAAAATTTTGACAAAGATTATATTATGTTTCATAGGGTAAGGAAACCACAGGATATCTTAAGTTGTTGTTGGTAAAGAATGCTCGGTGCATAGAGCAGGAAGTTGCTTGGTTGTATTGGGATGAGGATTTCATTTCGCGGTGTCGGAGTGCCAATGATGCACGGGTGGTTCTGTTCTTTGGGTCAGGCTAATTGTAGTTTAAATAGAGTAAATGACTCTCGAGAATGGTTCTAATGTGTTCAAGATTCTACATGTAACAATTGGGTATCTTAAAGTTGTATATGTGATTAGAAATTGAGTCTCCATTGGAAGAGGTCAAGACTTGTGGTATTCCTATGTTAATTATGGGATTCTATGTATCAGTATCAGGAAAGTAAAGGTAACGGATTTAGATTCGCAGGAAGTTCTTCAGAGTAAGGTATTCTGGAATGTGGTGTTTCTGGGAATGTTTAAGAAAGTATTCAGCGACGTAAAAGCCTTAGACGGTGTGGCTTTATGCTTGGTTCCGTGTGGTAAGTCTGAGTTGAGGATTGAGGTGCTATAGCAAAAAAAAAAAAAAGGAAATATCAAGTTGAAGATGAATCAGAAGGAAATTTAGATAGATGGGGTAATTTGGTAGTAAACCGGACCGGTATGGTAAGGATATAATTCGTTCCTTGTGTGTGCTTGAGGTAATGAGTTCTTACAGGTATTTTGCGGCAATGCTCGTATGTTTTGATGGCTTGCTTAGCTTGGTCGAGTTAGAAGGATTCAGTCCCGACAGGTCTGATTTGTGCCAGGGGAACACGGAGAGTTCTTGATGGTTTTTACCGCGGTTTGGAGATGTGTATTTTCTATGGGCATGCGGAACATGGGATTCTAGTGATTTTTTTTCTAGGAGGGACCAATGGGAAATTCTTGACTAGTTGAGTACGTAGATGTTTGTGGCTCGGAAGCGAGATGAAGTTCTCATGTTATCCTAGGGTGGTATGGTATATGCGATATGTTGTGGAGGATTGAGATTTGCGTGTGTAAGGTTACGGTTCAGTTCTGAATGGAAAGTCATAAAATTCTTAGGCAGCACAGGCAGTTTAGGTGATTAGAGAAAGGAGCTTCAGATGATTAGGGTGAATGATCTTTAGATGATTAAGGAAATTGTATTGCTAATCATAGTGATTTGACGAGGGTATATGTTTTAGAAAAGGCAATGTGATTAAGTTGATAGTACTTCGGTAGTGCTGTGGCGCTTTCTTGTTAGATCGACTGCTGATATTCGAGTTTGCTTGATGGCACAGGGGAATTATAGGATATTTTTCGTGGAATGATTGGGTACTTGAGGTGTGATATGTGCTCGGACTGCGGAATTCGGGGATCGGGTATGGTGATTTGTGTGCTACATGGGGTTGGAGACCGGAAGTTCTCACGTTTAGGCTACATTGTTGTTGTGAGTTGCGTGTATCGGCTGTTTGTGACTATCGGGGTCTGGAGACTCGAGCAGACCTTTTATGCTTGGTATGTTGGATTTGGAAGTGATATTGTGTTCAGACTGGTTGTCTTCGTGTTGTGTTATTCTGGACTATTGCGATAAGACGGCGCTGTTGTCTATGCCGGAAAATGCCACGGATTGAGTGGAGATGTTCGACGCATTATGTCCTATTGGGGATTTTTATATTTTGAAGACCCAGCGGACGGCTGGGAAGGATTTGTCTTTCTTATTTGGGGCCTTCGTGATGGGTGTCAGTGTAGAGGCTTCTACCATTGATTCAGTTTCGGTGGTGAAAGATTTATCGGATGTGTTTCTTGTGGCCGGGCATGTCGCCGGGCAAGGTGGTTGATTTTGATATTGATATGGTGCCGGGTACCGTATCGTATGGCACCGACAGAGTTAAGGAGTTGAGGGAATAGCTTCGGGATTTCCTTAATAAAGAGTTCGTTGGTAGGCCAATGTAGATGGTGTTCTAGCTCGAGTCAGTTCGGTTGGCTCCGAATTGCATTGTTGAGGGATGTGTTGATTCGACTGTTATTGAGCTTATTAGTGACCTGGAGAGATCTATGAGTTGCCTTTCTGTGTTGCGAAACGTTATGATTTGTTGGTTATGGGGTACATATGGTGCGGTTCTATTGGGGTTCTTAGTGGAAGTCGAGCGGAAAGAGTGATTGGGTGCTGCTCGGTGAATGGCGTATCGGTTATGTCCTATCGGGTTTGCGTGGTATATGTTACTTGTTTCATCGAGGGTGTAATGATTTGTTTTGGTTGCAGACATCAATTTGTGCGTGGTTGTCAAGTTTCGAGCATAGTGACTTGAGGTGTTTCATGTGGAACAGTGTTTGGATAGGATCGCGCATTTGCAGCGAAGCTATGTGGAGATATGACCTTGCGGGTTAGATTCACGTGTTCTATTCCTATGATGTGAGACGGGTTCTCAGCCTTGTATTGTGGTGGTACGGGTGAGCTTGAGGTACATCTCTTTCATTTGAGTCATTTTCATGATTTGAGTATGTTCAGACTGTTGCTTATTGGTGCGCGTATTATGCAAGTTGTGGCTTAGACCTATATTGATGTGTCCTGTCACCAGAGTGGTGTGTTGGATTAGAGGAGATCATTGGGATCATTAATGATTACGAACAGATTTGATTTCAGCATGTTGGAAGGATAAGATCGAGGTTCGGCTCGGAAATTTGCTATGGTATTTGTCAGGGGAGAAGTAGCTTCGTGAATGGTTGACCTGAGGAATGGTTATGGCTTACTGTGTGTTTTATTTATATCTGGCAATGTAGGAAAGTGTTAGGATGAGACTTTGGTGATAAGAGGTTTTCTACCGGTATTCGGTTGTTGTGTACAACTGCGGTAAATGGAAGTTATCGCTACAGGTGTTTGAGTTATGTGGTATATCAGATAATTGCACCTGAGGTTGCAGTCATGGGTTATTACAGTTGGTTCGGGTCTATTCAGAGTATAGGTGTGAGGTTTTGATCGTATTGTTGGTTCCAGAAGTGAAGAATGTGATTCCATGGCTTATGGGCCAGACTGGGTTGAATAATTTCAGTTTCTATGTGTTATCGGACCTATATGAGATAGGGTGACGTGAGATCACCCCCGGGTATATGTATGGCAAGGTTATTCAGCGATTGGTTGGCTTTTGAAACAACTCTGAGTACGTTCGAGGACGAACGTGTATTTAAGTGGGGGAGGATGTAACGACCCGACCGGTCGTTTTGAGCTTTTGCACTTTGACCGCCAGTTCTCGGGCATGACTTGCCCCGTGTAATGTATTATGACTGATGTAGACCGTTGGTTTTGGTTTTCAGGAAAATCGGAATGAATTTGAAAGAACAGTCTCAGTTGAAAGCTTCGAATTTGAAAGGTTTGACCAAGGGTTGACTTATTTGTATATGAGCTCGGATCGGAATTTTTATGATTTGGTTAGCTTCGTTGGGTGATATATGACTTAGGAGCCCGATCGGAATTGGTTTTGGAGGTCCGGTGTAGAATTAGGCTTGAATTGGCAAATTTGGTATTTTGGCGAATTCCGGTTGATAGGTGATATTTTGATCCGAGGGTCGGGATGGAATTCCGAGAGTTTCTGTAGCTTCGTTATGTCATTTGGGATGTGTGTGCAAAATTTCAGGTCATTCGTACGTGGTTTTGTTAGGTTTTTGATTGAAAGCGTATTTCGGAAGTTTTTGGACAACTTAGGCTTGAATTCGTTGTGTTTTGAGTGATTTGATGTTGTTTGAGGTATTTTAATGATTGGAACAGGTTTGAATGATATTATGGGTTATGTTGGTATGTTTGGTTGAGGTCCCGAGGGCCTCGGGTGAGTTTCGGCCGATCAATCGGACCATTTCATGTTGGGAAAATTGCAGGTTTTGGCTCGAGCTTTGTTGCAGATGTTTCCTCTTCGCGATCGCGTGAGGAGGCTCGCGATTGCGTAGAGTTATTTCAGGGGCATCCAGGTTTCTCTTCGCGTTCGCATAGATCGGGTCGCGATCGCGTAGTTTTGTGTTGCTGTCAATCGCGGTCGCCTGTCATCATTTGCGATCGCGTAGTTGGGAGATTCTGAGCATCGCGTTCGCGTGAGGGAGTACACGATCGCGTAGTGTAATTGTGGGCTGTGCTTCGCGATCGCGAGGGCTTTTTCGCGATCGCGATTAAGTAAAATTGAGTGCTGGGCAGAATGTTTTAAAAACCCATTTCCGCGAATTTGAGGTTAAGTTCCTCCATTGTTGGTCGATTTTGAAGCTTTTTGAAGAGGATTGAAGAGGGATTCAAGGGGAATTACCTGAAGGTAATATTTTTGAACTCAATACTCATTTTTATTGTGAAATCCACCTAGAAATTCATGGAAATATAGCTAATATTAGAAGAACTAGGGCTTGGGATTTTGAGATTTTGAATTGGGATTTGAAGGGTCATTTGAGCTCGGATTTGAGAGTTCTTGATATGCATAGACTCGTGGCGAGATAAGGAACCCGTTGATATAAAAAATTCTGAGTTTCGAGAAGTGGGCCCGGGGCTCGGGTTTTGCTAATTTCGAGATTTTGATATATTTTTGATTGTTTTCGCTTGGGCTTTGTTCCCTTAGCATATTGTGACGTATTCGACCTGGTTTTGGATAGATTTGACGCGCGTGGAGGCTGATTTGAGGGGCAACGGCGTCGCGAGCTAGAAATTTTGCCGGTTCGAGGTGAGTAATGATTGTAAATGATATCCTGAGGGTTTGAAACCCCGGATTGCACATCGTAGTGCTATATTGAGGTGACTTGCACGCCGGATAGCGAGCGTGGGGTAGAGCACCTTTGGGGATTGTGACTTGGTCCGTCCCGATTGATGATTTTACTGTGTAATTGACTGAAACTTATTTGTTATCATCATGACTTGGGCTGATTGCCATATTTGGGCTTCGTGCCAGCTATTTGAACCCCTTCGGGGATGGTCGTTGATATTTCCTCACTGTTT